>NC_060248.1:103060810-103363841 GCF_921293095.1 Ischnura elegans | reverse complement strand
ATAAATAGATTTATTTCATAGCAAGTAATAGTAAAATGTTTATATAAACACAATACTGATCTAAACTGCAATGACTTTATTTAGCATTTAACCACATATTTGATTAAAGTTAATGTTTGGTCCAATTTAGGAAACTAGCGGTACAAATGAGGAGAAGAGTTTCCAAATTTGTACCACTTTCAGATATTTATAAAATCAGAAATATTTTGCTTATAACGATGTGATTTTGAACAGTTTGCTATCGAATCCTATGCGTTACATCACACTGAACAAGATAAAATAGTACCAATCACTGTTTAACTTAACATTTGAGCTACATAAAATAAAATGTAAAAAGTGATAACTCTCCCCTTATAGGTTCCCCTGCCACATTGTAATATTTCACAGTAGATCCTAAATTTTAAAGGGTGGCTTAACAACAGAACATTTATTTTCTGTTAGAATTCAACCAGCTGGAAAGTAGGTATGTATTAACTTTTTAGCTGTCTCTATATGGAGAACTATCGAGAAAGTGAGTTGCCGTGGAGAAATAGAGGCGAGGGAGAGGAATCGCAGCAATGGGCAAATTAAAGCACTGAATCAATGGCAGGCGTGAAGATTGAATAATATAATTGCAGGAACGCTAGGCCGAATGGATGAGCTGATTCTACCGACTGAGCCGTTTCCTCTATGAATTGAAATGTATTCTTGCCACTGAGGTGAATCTCGGCTTCTGGAGCACTGGCGTCGCCCGCAGCGCTGTCTTGGCACTGCATATCTAGCGGTAAATAATGAATTTATTTACAACACGTATTTTTCTCGGGCCTGACGCACCGTGGAATAAAGCAAGAAGTATGTTCATCTGCATCAAAATATTTGAACTTTCGCCTCTATCTCTGCAGGCATAATAAGGAATTCTTGAATTTCGTTGCTTCCGAAATTGAGCAGTGTGCAAGACTACCTTTGCAATATTTTAGTATCCGAATGATAAGTAGTAAGGAAATGAGTGAAAGCATCAGTAGGCGTTTCTAATTCGAACAAAGGCTAAAATTCTGATTCCAAGTTGAGCATCATTTTTCCTCAAAGATTGACGAATCGGAGAGGTTATATTTGGCTGGGTACGTGCTTAACAGTCACCTAGGTATTCTGTATTTCAGTGAATAATTACTGATATCAGGTCTAAGCACCTACTCAGTGTGAAAACAGAATGATTTCAAACGAAAATTTAATTTACATTTTTTGTTCGTTCCATTATAATTAAAAATGCTCGTTTCATGAATATTGTCAAATTTCACTGCACTGTTTAGAAATTATTGTGAGTATAAAGGGGAATTAAAGTCAAAATTCTAAATTGAGCTTTTAAGCAAGCACTTGTTTCGCACCGATCGATGGAATTCCTGGAGAAAAGAAGTGAAAAAGTGGTTCTTTATTGTCTATAAATATATTTATTTAATAGCAAGTAATAGGTATTTAACCGAGTGTTTCATTTTCTTTTTAAAGAGAGTTTTTATCGATTTCATGCTACTTCGCCCATTCTTAACTTGAACATTTCAACTCATAACCGGTAAGCGACGCATAATCATGGCCAGAAATCCCACCTCGAGGTTTTATGTGCGGTTGAATGAGATAAATTTTTCCGTAAAATTTCCTGGAGGATGCAATCGAAGAAAAAAATCCAACTACATAGAAATGTGGAATTATTTATTCCTAATCATATCTGTATGGAACGCTTCTTCAAAGGAAATGCATTGTTAGATAAGTTGTTGATAATAGCTTCAAAACTGTATATTTATAACAAGACGCATGAACCGTTTATGAAGTGGTGTAAACATTCTGTACATTTATTTTCATTGTATGGAACCTAAAACTTGCCATTTTTGGCATTTATAAATATCAAAGCAGAATGTAAATGATGGATTGTAAATGAAATTAACATTAAATACTCTAGCACTGCGTCGTTTTTTTATGTCTTGAATTTATTCCTCAAAATAAAACTTGTTTATAGAACATTGAATGGCATTAATCACTCGGATAATAAGATTTATGTGTTGCTGTGGTGTTTTTACGATGCATTGCAATCGTCATCAATCGTTTTTATCAACATACGCATATTTAGGATTAATTCCTTCAAATATCGTCCCTGCCAAGTAGCTTATTCTTATGAGCAATCACTCACTAAGTCTCAAAAATCCATCAGTAATTCTGAGGTGAAGTATTTCACAATTCACCATTGGGTTCCAAAACCTTTAGAATTTGACAGATATTTTTCACTGTGAATATTTCTGGGAAAGAATACAGAAATGTACGTCAAAGGTATTTCCGCTGAGAAATGACGTCAAGACTAATCGGAAATCCAGTTCAAGAGCTCCTCGCCAATCACAGGATACGCTACGGCGTAATACCTCGCATTAATGAGAGCAAAACTATTTTCACTGAGTTTACTTGTAGAGTGACATCAAGTATCATTATTATTAGCTGCCATTGATCTTAGGTAAATGTGAAGACGAGGAGAGATATTATAAAAGGATTGCACCAGCTTTTAGTTTATCAATGCTTAGTCCCCAATATCTAAATCATTTCTGCATGCAGTTGTTGGGAGATAAGAGATATTTAGTTCTATCTCCATATCTTTAAATATGACCTAACCTTGAGCCAATTTCGATTTATTTTCTTTCTAATGGTGTAAATAAAAAGTAGAGTCAAAGTTGTGTTTTCTTTTGAGCAGCATTAGCTTTGAACTTCGGCATCACAGTTTCTGGCCTAATAATCGCGCATCATCGTTGTAAATAACCTACAAAAAAGTGTTATTGAATCTTTTTGGTTCAGCTTTCCATTTTTTTTGTTGAGAATTTCATGTTATGCATTCACTATGGAAAAATCAAAATAACGCTTATAAAATGTTTTGCTTAATTTTTTGACTTACATAAATTAAGTTTTTACATATCTCTGGGGTTATGTCTTGGGATTCGCTTCACTCGCCATACATAATCAGTTTTTTATCTTTATCTCTATTTTAATTTTGAAAGCATTATTTTATTGGAAAAGTGCGAAACTTAATTGAGGTCTTATGTGTCGTTTCCCTTTGAGAAATGTTTAAGGCCATTTAATAGAAAATGATGCCACTTCAGGTTTATTTTGCAAATTACATTTAATGTTGCTATATTATACTCGAAGAATTAACAGCTTTCAGCTACCTTCCATACCGCTTTATCCTAGTAGAACTAATGACGTGTGATGACCTACATAAAATAAGTTCTGTAAATAACTCATCGGAATTATATTGGCATAGCAATACTCCCAAAACAAGCAATCAGAGGTGCTTCTTTCTATATTCTGAAAATTGAGGGTGACCAGTAAAATCTGATTCTACACTTAGGTATTAGCCAGCGGTTAGAAAAAAGAAATGAATTAAGTTGCGTAAAAATTAGTACGCTTGCGGAACACCTTGAGAAGACGTCATTGACTGTCGTAAGGAATTGGGAATGATGGAACGATTGGTTCCCGACTTGCGATCATTCCAATCTCGAGATTCGGCTGTGTCCAAATTATTTCAGAAATTAGGATTTCAACTGGTTACATGGGGCATGGGAGCTATGCAAATCTTTGTTTGGATTGGAGGTATCTTTGCTGATAAATAATTGAATCGAGTGATTAATAGTTATCTGGCACCAATATGATGAAATTTATCTTTGATTATCCTTGATGAAATTTATTTGAAATTTATCCAGTGCCGTGACTCTCAGTTGGGGCCGTTCTCTCGCATGCAAAATCTAAATTTAGTTTACAAATGCCATCTATGGAGATCGAGAAAGTTACTCGGACGGAACTACCTTTAAACGCCTCACCGTTTATTCTTGGCATTGAATTGAAAATGGACAATGATAATGAAATCCTCGTGTCAAGATTTTCTCCGTCATGGGTAACAAGCAAATGCCTATCGGACCGATTCACCTTAATTTTGTATACGGTGATTTTGAGATGCCGATTCTCCTTCCTTTGGGAATCAGGCGAATAGCATCCGTCGATAAAATGCCAGTGTTTTATCCTTAAAACTTAAAGTATTTTTAGGAAAGCATTCATACGATACTCATACATTCAAATCTGTGTTAGAGATTGATTGACCTATTTCTTCATTCAAGTTTTTTGGAAGTACCTAAACATCGCTCTCTTTAATTTACAGCTGCTGTGTTGTAAGAAAGACTATACTACTTGTGTAATGAGCAGTCTAAATGCTTTTGTATTAGAAATTGTAAAATAAAATAGGATTCCCTCTTTATCAATGTACCATCACTCTTAAATTGCAGTTTAAAAAAAGAGCATTAAACCAAAAAGGATTACGGGAAGTTCTTTCTCTTGCTTGTCCAGTAATATTAACATCAATTTGTCTAAACTAACGTAAAGAACAAATTAATTAAAAACCGCTATTTGTTAATGAATTATTTGCTAATGTTAAAAACACCTTATTTGTTAATGAATTATCGTATTTATCCGGTCTACTCATGGTTAGATACTCATGTCTCACGATGATTTCTCAAAACGTTTTCTCAGGTTTTGAAGGACGTGACTGTCTCCACACATTTTCTCATAACTTAGCTTTGGCATGATCACCGAAAACAAGGTTTACGCTATATGCATACACTGCTTTGAATTTTATGTACTGGATCGAAAAGTTATTATAAATAGCGATTTGAGCGTGTTGATTCATGATTGAAGCATTCTTTGGTAATTCAAAGAATAAATCATGTGTACCAACCATAAATAATTGATCTGATCAAAAGATCGAAGCTCTGCCGTATGCCCATTGTATAGTGAATTAGTTATAGTGGACTTTGCTCCCAAAAACCAGGAACTGACGAAGAAATGAGTTATATAACTTTCTGAATTCTGAAAGCGAAGACACGTAGCATATTTCTGCAATCGACGATTCGTCCGGGCTAATGCTTTTCTCCCGCTGTATTTCATGCATCCTTGACTAGCGTTTCAATGCACGTCACACGCGTCCAGGCGATAGCTCCTCCGCTAGTCATAACACGGATGCGACGCTGAATGGATTCGCGACTTAGTCCAGTCTGCGCAGGCAGGGGAAAGTAACCGTCAATATCACCATCGTGATGATGCGCTTTGGGAGACTTAAACCCTGGACTCCGGCGTGGAATGACGCGCGGCGCGGCGGTGGGACGAAAGGAAAATAAACGGTCGTCGGATATTATATACGCACGGAACGCCGTGGCTGTGTCGGTGCTCACGTATGCATCTTTCGGCCGTCGATCCCCATGTCCCCGAAAACTCATCCCGAGGAGGGAAGAGGCGAGATGCCACAGGTGTCCAACCCGGAGAGAGACGGATAGAGGGAGCTGCAACACCACGTGAGGCGAAATCATTATTCTCATCTCTCTTGAGGGAGAGGAAGGGATGGACCCGAGGGATGGACGAGGGCGACTTTTAATGAGGGAGACGGAGGCGCCGACGTAAGAGAAATCTCGACGAGCGCTCTCTAGTGCGCGCGCAAAAAAAATAGAGTACACAAGAGGATAGGGAACGAGCTGCGGGGGAGGTGGGTACGTCTGAATTGCAAGAGTTGCTAGGCACCATGTGTGCGTCATCTGCGATGATCCCAACCCTTCCCTCCCCATAATCATTGCATCGCCGAATCGTTGGCGAGGCAATGAGCACAAAACTGGGTTTACACGGGACGAAGCACGTGGTCCCGACTGCTTCTCCCGACGGGCGATTTTTTTCTCGCACCCCGTGGCGAATCCTTATCAACCGATCCCTCTGGCTTCTTTACTGTTGCTATAGGTGATCAAAACGAAGGAGTTCTTAACGAAATTCGCAAAATTCTTCGTGAAATTTCCGCATTTCTCTTTGTAAATTGTATTTCCTTGTTTCTAGTACAAAACTGCACGAGGGAAAATTATTTCCTTCAAACTTCATTACAGCTTATCGCTTTCGAGCAAAATAAGGAAATAATTTGAAATAGCTTTTGCAGACTTGGTTTGCATCGGTCCTTGGGAAAGAAAGCGAAGTAGTGCTGCAAAATAAATTAGTATTTTATTTAATTTTTTTATGTGTTATTTAATTATTTGATTTAATTTTGATTGCTTTGATAAAGATTTCCTCCTAAGGAAACATCCGCTCACATAATTCTCAGCCAAAATTTAACGTTTCATTTCTTGCAAAACTAGCTTGTAGCGATGATATGTTTTGAAATCGGCAATTCTTTCAAATTCCTCGTATGTGATCACTCTTTAAGTGTGAGGACAGATTTTTATTTACTTTTTCATGCGTGAATAAACTACAGCTACTACAGCTTTTTCTTTTGGTTCCGCCATGGAATGAAGCATTTTGATTTTTGCGAAAAATTTACTTCTTCTACAGTGACTTCATTTATTTGAACAGGTAAGATTATTCACTTCACCTCTTAAAAACTTCAGTTCCTACTTGGTGATGCTAGAGAGGAAGTAAATCCTTAATCCGAGGTTAGTCATAAAGGAGACAAAACACGCAATGGATTCTAATATTCGAAAAAATCTATTCAAGCGGTGCTATTATTATCATGTCCTCCCTAGCTACATGAATGAGAGTTGATTTGGAATAAAATTTTCAATTCGCCGTTGTTAATAAAATAGCAAACTAATATTCAAGAAAATTACTTCTAGCCATTAGCTAGTTAGGCTGCCAACACGGAGCCACCTTAAAGTAAAATGTTTAGATAGTATACGCCGGATTTTTGGACAAAGGTGTTTTCACGGCATTTTACTGGATAAAATAAGAGTAAAATGAAAAAATGTTTTATGAACAAGATTTTTCCAAAACAGTATGAAATGCACTAAAAAGTAAAAAAATAAGCTTTTCATCATTCGGAGAATAAAGCGTGGAGTAGGCTTCCGCGAAGATTATGACAGCAGGCAGCGATTCTTCCGGGTTTCCTTCCGTGTTTATCCATTTATACTGGACAATATTTCAAAGGATTCTCCGGAGAGTCTGCGCAGCCCTGCTAAGGGAGAGGGTACAACACACGAGATGGGACATCCAAAAATGCACGAAGGAGCTGTATAGGGAGGCAATTGAAATCGCCAAAACTCCCAAGAACTTCAACCGTGAAGACGGCTACACTCTCGCTAGCGCGTGGAAACGGGTCTTCAGAGATCCCGACCAATCAGGGCACACCTCCACAAAATAGGCGCCAAACAGAGAGTGTATTAAGACGACCAAATTTTTGCATCGACACTTAAGTGGACCTGAGGAAGCCAACTGGAGTCCAGTAAAAATATTTGAACTTTCGCCTCTATCTCTGCAGGCATAATGAGGAATTCTTGAATGTCGATGCTTCCGAAATTGAGCAGAGTGCAAGACTACCTTTGCAATATCTTAGTATCCGAATGATACGTTGTGAGGAAACAAGTGAAAACATCGGTAGGCGTTTCTAATCCGAACAATGGCTAAAATTCTACCTAATTTTTTTATAGAAATGAGTGTTGAGGAGCTTTATTGGTGAGTAAAGATTGAATCCACGCTTTACGGAGAATTTTTAAAACTATTTGCGATTTGGAAATTTAGTTAATTAATTAGAGCACGATGAAAAAATTTAAAAGTCTGATTATGGAATATTGTATTGTCTTCTGAAGAAAGCTGGTGTGCAAAATTTTAACCCAATCCGTGAATGGGATGTGGGTTAAAAGTTAATTTCAAGATTCCATCGAGAAAACAAACTAACTGACAGATGAAGCAAATCAATTAAAAAATGCGTGAAATACCAACAGTTCCAGCCGTTGCCCCTCTCCACGTTTATTTGTAGAGAAGCGATGTGAATAAATCAAGTAGCGATGGAAAGGGGGGATTTAAAACCATAATTAGAGCCTGTGAATAGCGAAATGATAAGTGAGGAGATGGACGCAGAAACAGCGAAAGATTCGGGGCAGTCTCATGCTGTCAGATCCAACTATCATCGGTACTGGTATGTTCTCGTAACGGCATTTCCTAAAGTAAGCTTTAAAACAGAGTAAGCGGAATCTTTTTAAGTATTCTCTTCAGGTATTTACTTTGCTCTTCTAACCATGAGTCCTTTCGTCGCCTGGCATTAAATAAGCGATGCGAAGATTTGAAGGAACGATGATTGAGAAGTTAAAAACATGACTACGGTTCTTTGAGGGCGAGGTAATTGTGATAAGATATAATATGACGCGGGAGAAGTCTAATAATTCCGGGTGACTCAGCCATGAGCCCTATTGATAAGTTTTCGGAACGGTACCCCCTAAAGTAAACTTGAAAAATAAAATCCATCATAAAATTTGGCAACAGTATTTCGACACAATTTTGCAGAGGGAAAAAAACTTTCAGCCATGACACGCATCGTGTCCTTAAGGCAACTGATGCTAAGGAATGAAGTAGCGATGGTTCGGGGATATAAGTTGTTCAATGCATGAGTATCTCGTTACTTCAACAGGATTAGTGATATCTTTGTCTTTTCGTTTCTGAAACTATGAATTATGTTTTATGCATGTTTAGTACTATTAATTAAGAGTATTAATAAGGAATTTTCTTGCCAAAATATACTTATGGCATTAGCCTTTCTTTCGATTCATTGAATTTTAATTTATTATTCATTTTTATATATTATATTTAACATATAACTTGATCCAGGTAGAGTTTAAAAATTACAAATTTAAAGTAGGGCTTGTAAAGGGAAGAAAGGTAATAAGTGATGGAGTAGAGTAGTAGGGCGGCCAGAGTGTGATGCTGAGGAATAAACATTTTTCTTTAGGAAAAATATATGACACTAGCTAGCCTTTCTTTTTATTTACTGAAATTTAATTTACTATTAAGTTTTATATAATGTATGTGAGATATAAATACCACTTATCCAGGTACATTAAGGAAAATGTAGGGCCTTTGGAGAGGTGCGTAATGGTGTAAGTGAGGTAGATACTAAATACTAAATACTGAGGTAGCAGCGTAGGAGGTAAGAGGCCAGAGTGTGATGCTGAGTAATAAACAATTTTCTTCAGCAAAAAATATTATTTAGCCTTTATTTTGATTTATTGAAATTTAATTTATTGTTAATTTTTAGATGAATTATATTAAGATAAAAATACCACTGATCCATGCAAATTAAAAAAAAGTATGGCCTTTGAAGGACGGGATGATGATCAGCGTAGTAGGGTGGCCAGAGTGTGATGCTGAGTCGATGATAAGAATATTAGAAGGCTGAGCTGTGATGCAATCTAAAAATATTTAGTTTGCATGGAAAAATTCATTATATTATTGTTAAAAGCACCAAACCATTTCTTTCAGTAAAAAATATGACATTAGCGTTCTTTTGAGACGCGGAAGCTGCGCGCTAGGCTTAGATTGCTCGAACAATTTAGAATGGATATCTTTAGGAGCGACACGGTGAACATAATACTAGATCCCCACTTTATTTCCAGGTCCGACGGAAGCGATAAATTAAGAGAGATGTTTTGCCAAACGGATAGATATGGGACTTCGTTTTTTCCCCGCACCACAAACGACTTTAATAAATGCCAGTTCTTATTTCGTTTGAGCATTTCTTTTTTGTGTGTAAAAGGCTAGTGTCCTAACACCCCCTGCCACACGCCTTTTAGGCGGCTTTTTGGGTGGTATGTAGATGTAGATGTATGAAAGGCTAGTGTCATATTTGTTGAAATTTAATTACTTGTTAATTTTTTAGGTACACTTTATTTAAGATAAAAATACCACTGATCCAGGTAAAGGAAAGAGATAGTTGGGTCCTAGAATGGTGGAATGGTGATGGGAGCAGCTAGCAGCTAGGAGGAGGTGTGTTTGGGTGGGAGGGGGAGCAGCGGGCCTCGAAGTGGATGCACCAGGTCACGTGCCCAGG
Source organism: Ischnura elegans (assembly GCF_921293095.1). Lineage (NCBI taxonomy): Eukaryota > Metazoa > Arthropoda > Insecta > Odonata > Coenagrionidae > Ischnura > Ischnura elegans. The sequence goes on along the minus strand of NC_060248.1, from coordinate 103,354,000 downwards.
CACGCTACTCCCGCTCCCTCTAAAATACGAACATGCGCGCCCGCACACACAAACACGTCCATCCGCACGAGGACAAGGAAAAATGTAATGCCTTCTCCGTCCGTCTCCCCCCGTCCCCCATGTCTCCTCCTTTCTAGCGTGCCAATGCGCATGCGCAAAAAGGGTTGAGAAGCAGAGGAAGAAGGATGGCGAGCGAAAATGAAGTCTCTTTATTTCTCAGTGGAAAGCAAGGGGAAGCCCGCAAGTGTCTTGAGGTCGCTTCTCAGGGATGATGAGGTTGGACCGAAGGTTAGTGGGAGGAGCACGACAAGGAAGAGTCTAGGACTGCAATGGTCACGCTTTAATATGAGGGGGTCAAAGGGAAGCAAATGAAGGTCAATATTTTTTAGAATGAGAGGATGCCTTCATTTGCATTTATACAAACTTTGTCATTCTAAGGCTTATTAGAAGGTTCCATCATTATATTACACATTGGTATATTACAAGCATAACATTTAATATTCTGAATGAATAATACCCGAATGGTACATTGTTTAAATTAAATTTAAATTACATCAATAATTTTAATTTCATAAATAAATTCAGTAACAATAATGCGGCATTAAATTTTTTAAAGGAATATTGGAACCAAAGTAAGTGAATTTATCATTACTTATAAATATCAGGTTATTTCAAGGTTTTAAATGTCAACAATTTCGCTAATTAACATTTTTGCAATTTTCCTTCAATTTTGGCCAAGACTTTAAGATTTCTCAGTGTCTTTTATTTTTATTTAAACATAAAGATGATATAAATCTGGTGGTTTTTGTGCTGCTTTTGTGTATAAATTTCTAGCACCGCAGCTAGTGTCTCTCCCACTCAAAATAGCACTTCATGGTCTAGCACATAGTCAATATGTGTATATCGTTACTGATTTAAAACGAAAGAAAAAAAGGAGGGAAATATTTATTTTTCTAATAGCCTGTATTCTTTTTATTCGTAACATTAAGAATTATGCAGCCTAGACGGATAGAACATTTCAGGGGGCCACACCTAGCCCGCGGAACGTACGTTGGCCATCACTGATCCAGGAGATTAAAATTCCGAGGGGATTTTGTCTTCTGTTGATAATTCATTGGAGAAATGTTGCCCATTTTGTGTTTGAATACCACACTTTTATAAAATGCAGTATATCATCTGTCTATAAATTGCCATTATTAATTGTTTGATAACTTATTTCTCTGAGGTACCATTTTTCAAAATATGCATATGAAGTACGATATTTTTGGGGAGGAATAACTTACTTCTATGTTCTGAGATAGGGCCGTTAGATTAGAATTTTAAAAAGCGCTTCGTGGATGTACAAAAAAATCATTATTAGCCGTGAATGTGAAAACGATGACTATGCCTAGACTTGGTAAATTTTACTTTCTTTTAACTCGAATTCGTTAGATTCATAACTTCCGTAAATTTGATATATTATCATTAATTAGCGACATCATGAACCTAGTTGCGTTCCCCTTCCTGCTGCAATTCCTACTATTCAAATCTAAAATGGTATGACCTGGATACAGAAAAGTTAGTTATGAGTTTAAAGTTTCTCAGAGGAGGTTCACATGGAGACTGTTTACTTAATTCATAAAAGGTCGAACGCGATGAGGGAAAAGAATTCTTTTGCATTGCTTCATGCGACGATGGCAATTTTTTTATTGCTAAGATGTGATTTTGTGATGATTCTTCACGTTTAGCGTCGCTATTGATTCCCTCTAGTGTCAACAAGAGTACGCTCGCAAAACGATAAAAACACTTGTGCATCGCCTTTTTCAAGGGTGAGTAACGAATCGCTGATTAGTCAATACCAGTCAGAGATTGAATGAATCAGGAAAAAATGCAGTCTGTCAATGATATCGAGATGATTTTTCCAGCACCAACATAGGACGCTAATCTTTCGAATGCGTTTCATTTTAGGAATTGAAAGTATGGAAATAATGAATTATGAAAGTGTGATTTGTAAAACAGCACCAGTCCTTTCAGCTAAACTTTGAGACAAGACACTTTTAACTTACATCCGAGAAGCATCAATGGTACGTTGTGAATGTGGCCAAAATAGCTACAACTCTACACTTCTTATTGGTATACGTTACTTTCTGTGTGTTGATGTCAAAGGTAACATTTCATATAGTTTACCTTTTCAAATTACGAGAAGGAACCAAAATAACCACACTTCAACCTTCCTTGAACCATTCAATGAAAAAGAATCGAACCAGCAGCTATAAAATCCCCAAAAATATACAAATAAATCTTCATCCCAAATTCCTGCCTATTTGTCATGTATCGATTTGGGAACCTATACTTTAATTAAAAGTATTATTGTACTTACATTCCGCTTAAGTATTTTTAATTCATGCAAATTATTCTTCATATTTTATATCATTCATATTAACATTAATAATCGGTTGCATTTCGCACAGTTTAATAATCACCTCGATGGTCTCTACATCTCGTGACAGACCTGAAACAGGGTTCACATGTCCAAGTCGACTGCTATAGCAGTCATGCATTAGCCTCGACTTGTACGAGTGAACAGTGACTGCGAGGCAATGCGAAGAGATGACTAATCGATTTGAAGCATTGAAACTGTGACTACAGTAGAAGTGGATGGTTATGGACATGTTGCAAGTAGGCATTGATTATTTGACTACAGAGGCAAAATAAAGAATGCATTTGTTCAATTTGATATTTATCTACTAGGGATCGAGAGTCAGCCAAAAATTGATTGAAGAGAAAATTAATTTATTTTACCTATTTAATCGCCGCTTCTTTTATTATTCCTCCTTAATATTACCTACCTACCTATCTATATTTTACTCAAAGTGAATTGGCTATCTTGGAACACTCCTGTGTTGATAGTAGTAGCGAGATGTTGTTGATCCATTGCTATTTCATTTTACTTCGACCTGTCTTGAGGATGGCTCACGGTGTCGAAACCATGGTTACTCAATATAAAAAGCCATGGAATCGAACTGAATTCCCTAGCTATGACTGATATCATAAATTACAACCAGGTAAAGATAGAAAGTATGTCACATTTTAATTGGCTAAAACGAATGTCCCATGACGCACCTCAAGTTAGCAAGAGGGTCAGGATTCACACGTATGAAGGGGGTCGGTTGTAAATGGTTTCTGGGTACCAAGAGGTACGTCAGCCTGTTTTATTCGCATTATTTACACTGCTGGTCGCCAATGTGTATTCCCGGTTCGGGTCGCATCTTGCCCGGGGGTCTGCAGCCGCTCTCGGCACGTGTTCCAACCTCCCCTGACCCACTTGAATTGAACGTCTCCTCTTTGTTATATTCACTCTCGCGTACGCGCGCGCGGGCAGAGCCTGTGTGAGGATGCGAAGCCTAAGAGGGGGAGGGGAGGAAGACGACGATTGGTCTGTCGTCAAGATGTATCGCGCACGATGCCACCCCTCCGATGGTCCATGCCCTCGCCTTGGGTCCCATTGTGCTTCAATGGTTCGGTTCGATATCGTATCGTCATATATCCTCTCGGTATAAGTAAAACAGAAGTACAAGTATACATGAATTACCATGAAAAAAAGGTCCCCTGGACCGGGAATCAAACCACGGACATTTGGCTTTCCGAGTCACTGCTCAGACAGCTACACTTACTGGTAAATGAATTCCCAATGGTAATTTTACCGAGGCTCAAGGTAGTAGATATCATTGCAGCAATATCATTTCAATAATAGATATTAAGCAACCCGGATAGCATGGTGCGGAGTAACCCGAAAGCTCAAGTTCCGTGGTTCGATTCTCGGTCCTTGGGTATTTTCTCAAATGACAATTCATGTTTATTTCGCCGCCGTTCACGCGGTAAGCTTCGAAATATTACAAAACTACAACTATTTTAGCGCCTGGGTCGAGCATCAAAACGTCAGTAAGAATAGTGATTTTCTGAGGTCCTCAAACACGAGTATTTTTATGTTTCAATCCGTGTAGGTACTGTTTTAAAAATTGGATGTGTTCGCCTTTCTTTCGGGCTGACTCACGAAAGTGAAGTTCAGTATCTTAACCTTTACATTTTTTGTTGTCGTAATTCTATTTGGGTTCCCCACTGGGAAAATGGTGACAAAGCTGCAGAATGTTCGGAAACCAGATAGGCTATCATCTTCAAGGTGTACTATCAATGGGGATTAAAATAGCCCGGAAAATGGAAACCGACTAAGTTTCCGAAACATCTCGTTAGCAGCTATGTCGTCATTCATCTACATCTACGCACTACCTCGCAAGCAGCCTCAATTGGCATATGGTAGGGGATGCTAGGACACCAGCCGTTATTAAATAAAAAAGGAAATCCTCTAAAGAAATTAGGCCTAGAATTTATCGAATGCCTTAATTGTTCGGGGAATAAACGAATACCCAAAGCTATCCGTTCTGCAAATTATCTCTCTTAATTTATCGTTTCTGTCGGGCATGGAAATATAGTTTGGGTCTCTGTGCCACTCTTAAAGATATACAATCTCAGTTTCTCAATCAACCTAAGCCTATCGTGGAGCCTCGTAGTCTCTAGCGGCTTATTCTTCTATAATTCGCTTAACAGCTGTGTTATGCTTTCTGTACACCCATAGCAGTTTTTGACGTATCGCGCAGCTTTCCTTTGTAATTTATTAAGTTCACGGATTAACCTACTTTGCGTCGGATATGGTATATCATCATTACAACTGATTTGATACCTATATTTTGTATTGCATTGAAAATCATGCGCATAAATAGGTTTATTTGCTTTCAGGCACCCGAGTAACCTTCGGAAACTCTATATGCAGGGAAAAAATGAAAGAAAACTATATCTTTTTGTCAGAGGTGGTCTTTCCAGGTCGGCTGGTCGGCAATAGCCGAGGCCCCCGAGCTTAGGAGGACCCCACAACGATCGCATCTATCGTGTAGCATGTATGGAAGCTGTAATAATTTTTTTTTTTGCATACTTCGCTACAAAATTCTACGTTTTCACTAGCTACTTTATTTACAACATACTCAGAGTAAAAATATGATATAAAAATGAATAATAAAAATAGGATTCAGAAAATAAATGAGAACCTGATACCTTTTTTATTATTTCAGTGCATTTTCAAGGAAAAAATTCACTAAGTAGATAGTAAAGCCAAAATACGTAATTAAATTTTTAATTTGTAAAATCATCACTCTTCATAATATTTTTTCTTACTAAATTATTTTTTATTGACTTGTGTCTAGTTTTTAAGAGCCAGAATAGCATCAAAATCCATTTCTGTGTATGCAATATCCGAACATTTTCCGGGGGAGGACCCCCGAATCCCCTAGTGAGAGGTGCCCCAACATGAGCCCCAGCCGAGGGCCCCCTATCATCCCAGACCGCCCCTGCTTCTTGTCCTCTTTCAAATCCACCGGCAGGTCGCCATGAGAGAGAATTCGGTCGTAGCGTAAGAGAGCGGGCTGCGAAAGGCGACCATTTTGGCGATTTAGCGCCAGGGTGGCATGCAGACCGCAAGGCCCGCCGAATTCGCACGGTGGCATCCGCAAAGGGGTTGGAGGGAGGGAGAGGTAGGGGAGGGGCCCCGCGGGGGAGGGAAGGTGAAAGGGAGGGAGAGGGAAATCTGCGTCGTCAGCGGTGGAAATTTACTCCCAAGGTGCCCATATCCGTCTCTTACTATTTCGCTCGGTTTTTGTCCAGGAGAAGAAACACCTAAACCTTCGTGCGTCGCATATTCAAGTCAGTGAAAGGGAGACCAGGTGATATTTTTTCCATCCGTAGCAAAACTACCGTTTTTTTAAACAATATCCGCACGCAGTCATATATTACAGTGATATTTTAATTTTTTCAGGTCATTTACATGAAATGGAAGAAGCGTTAAACTGAACTTAGGATAATATAGACAATTATAAAGTATTGTTTTTAGTATAATCAGCACGCAGTCATATCTAGCAGTGATATTTTTACTTTTTCAGTACATTTACATGAATAAGAAGGGGCTTTAAACAGATTTATAAGATTTTGTAGGGAATTTTATTGTATTTATTCCTTCCATAAAGCTTCATATTTTGTTGAAAGTGCCTTTTCTGAGAAACCCTTAAATTAAATAAATTAGCTTTGTTTTAAATCCTTTTCTTTATCAATATATAATTAATTAATTGCGTGGTGGAAAAGAATTCCTGATAGAAGGAGGTGCTGAATCTAACGTATCTTAAAGAGAGGAACAAATACCTTTGTGTGGCTGAATAGAACGTGGCATATCGTGAACTGCTTCACACCAATATATAGTAGGTATAAAACAATACCCCATGATTATTATAATAAATCCAGTCTCTCCACTTATTTAATCAATATTATTTATGAAAATCGAATTACCTTATCTTCTCATTATGTTATGCGATAAAATTGATAATACCATTTATGATACTTCTACCTCTTATTTTTTTCTTACATAAGAAATGATATGGTTCCCCAGAAAAGAATGCATTGCACTTGCAAGGCGAATCAAGCAAAAGTTATTCTCCCTTTTTTCCTCTTTACCTACTTCACTTTTCCTTACTCACATGATTCATTGGGCGAAATAAGTTGATATTTTTTTATGCGACAATATTCTGACCTTCATTTACAAGACACGACTTTATCGGCTGTCTCAATCTTAGGAGAAAAAAATGGGGTTAAGAGGGGAAAAGATAAGGTTTGGAAAAGAAGAAAACATTCTTTCGTTGAATATCTATCCGGATGATATCTTGAGTACTTAATGTTGGAATTTTTTCCATATGACGCACTTCAATAGAAGGTTTAGGTCAGCAGTCACAACTTAATTACTTTTATCTGTTATGAGATTTTATTCCATGTTTTCTGTCAAAATAAAATTGCTTTGAAGTGTTACACGATTTTATTCCATATTTTTTATGAAGGTTTGGCTTGCCTGATTTTTCTCAAGTATGTGTATGCTATGAGATAGTTTTTTCGGTGTTGGTAACAGAAAAACTCAGCTGTATCGTGCTATCATATGATTGATTAATGCACCCAGTTTGATATAGAATTTGCTATAACTCGGGGAAAATCTGGTTCTAGGAATGCATCGCTTCAAGAGGAAACGTGTCAACTAGTCTATCGGAAATTTCATCCGCTCAGTGACATCTGTGGTGGGGACATATCGCTTTCTAGATAATTTTCAGATTCCTTCATAAATCATTCATGGCAGACGGCTGTGCGTATGCACTACACATATCCCTCCCTTTAAGAATCGAGATCTTATTGAGGGTCATTGGCAGTCCCTCATGAATATCTGTTTTAAGACCATCGAGCGTTGTTCGCGAGTACTACTCTTCATTTTCTGCAAGCTAGCGGAGTTATCTGGATAAAATTCATTTATAACGGGGAAAAGTGTACGATCAATCGACCATTTGAGCTTCTTTAGGTGACTTTCGTTTACAACATAAAATTCTGTCAAAAAATATATGCTCACCGTGTTTGTCGATTGGTAATCGTAACTTGGAGTTTCCTACGTTGGCGACGGAGATCGGCTCAAAAAATATATGCCCACCGTGTTAGTCGATTGGTAATCGTAACTTAGAGTTTCCTACGTTGGCGACGGAGATCGGCTCAAAGTTTACCCAAAAGAATAAACAAAAATAACATTTTGGTTATTAATTAAATTTTTGCTACAATTTTACCTTAATCATTCATATATTTCTTCTAAGACCCATGTAAACGTACGCTCTGAAGTATGCTCAGCTGCGTCAGATCATCCATCGAAAACAACACGACGCGGCCATTGAAGAACTCCGCGACATACTATCATCGTGCGTGCCGACTTTCATGAGTCACAAATTTAAGCCAGGGAATAGCTTGTCATACTAAACGATTTTACCTCCAGTTGACAAAAAATAATTTTGAAAATAAATTTTTAATTAGCCGTGTATAACGCAGCTCTCTGCAGAATATTCTCTGTTCCGTATTTTGAGTATTTCTTTTCTATAATGCAAACCCTCTCAAAGCCGACTTTTTGGCCTAATAATAGTTATACTTCTTAGAGGCATTTCAAATCTTTCAACAGCTATTCCTTTTATGCTTATCTAGTTGCTAATGCACGCAGTTATTTGCTGTGGTATTTCATTGGTAACTTTGCCATTCTAATAATAGTAATGCCATTTCCTCATGGTTTCACCCTGTATTGGCGATTCCTTCTTTAAATTTAAAGGCAACTTCAAACCTTAAATTTGTAATATGATGGAAAATACCAGTGGCCCCCTAGTCTAACTTAATCTCTCTTGTTCAAACTCCTGCCTCGTTTATCCTTCACGACATTACACAACCGTATTGAAAACTTTCTCTATGTGCTACGGATTGTATACATTCTTAGGCAATTTTTTTTATGTTTAGTGAGACCATACCTTCTGATTATATATATATTTCTGTCTATTTAAATGTATTAGCGTATAAGTCAAAATTATCGGGAACCACTCAATAAACCATATAGTTATCCTTAAATTCTTATTCATACCTTGATACCTTAATACCTTGAATTCATAATATGAAAATCTTCATATGTGTTGTTTTCTCTTGGTAGCCATTCAATGGAAACTCGGAAATTCCTTCGTATGGTTTTCGATCGGTGAAGCTCTAATATGAAGGGAGAGCATTGAAATCTCCACCTATTAATATTTTCATTCCTGCGCTGCAGTTATTAATTACTTATAACTCTACTGATTTCAATATCCGTGGCAAGAATCCCTCTCCTGTCCGGCTTAAGGTCCTTGCTAATCTTTGTAACTAAAGGAGTATGTATGTAATGGCAAGGACTCTCATGTTCACCCATGGTTTTACGTAAATAACATGGAATGAATCTATATAAATATGACTATTAAAGAATAAAATTACATGGGGTAGGCAACATACCATCAGCATTTCCCACTATGGAGCCAAAAACTCTTTCCAAAACATAGTCTACGTCCACAACGAGATATAAAAATGAATTGAACAAGCCTTAACTCATTGCTTAGTCGTATTAGCGTAAATGTAATAATGCTCTTGTGTCTCCGGAACTCGATGATATTATAGGTTTGAGGGTGTTGACTTTAAACTAGCTGTGTCATTACATGATTGGTGAGAAATATCAGCGCTGTACGGATAATGGTTAACGGCCTCGTAATGCCCTAAATATGGAAATTTCTCAGCACTTTTCATGCTGCCCTTATTCCCAACCGGAGGGTCAAACGTTTTCCTATGTCCTGTGATAAAAAGGTATGGAGAGTGCGTGTCCGAACCTGATTGCTTTATCACATTTCTAAGGTTATACTTTTGTCTCCAAAAATCGACGCGGCGTTGAGATGCGGCGCTTGTGTCCGTCTTTCAAGTGGTTTAAGGGAGATTCTCCCCCCTCTCCTCCCGCTTTAGCGTTCTCTCCCTCCCTCCTGCCCTCCCTCCTTCCATTTCCCTCCTTAGGCATTTTTCTAGAACTGGAATAACCGTAGCCGTAGGCGTGACTTTGGGTTCCGGTATTCCCGAATGCGTCACGGTCGTACACAGAGCCTTATTAAGCGAGCGCAGGCTACCTAGCATGGCCAATGAAATGGAGTTTGTTTGCGAGCGGGAAGAAAACAAGTGACATCCCTGGGGTGTGCGTCACAGTTCAATACACATGAGCAATAGCGACTTTTTATGACGTGTGCTATCATTTTATTATTCGATGGCACAAATTTTCCGTTGGCACGGGATTAAACTTTTTAATGCCATATCAAAGACGGGTGTAAAGGTACCGAGAATAAAAATGTGAAGGCAATGGTGTTCAAGGGTCTTCTTTTGGCGGACTGCGGCGCAAGCCTGCGTCCACGTCGATGGTCTCAAAGGCGCGAATTTGTCATGAAAGATTAAAAATGGAGTTTCAATAAGGAAATATTTACTGAGATAAATGTCGAGCATGTATCCTATTCCTAGAGCATTCCATTAGATTCACGGTCTTGTTTTCAGCAGGACCGGCGGCAGCTCGGTGGCTTCGACTAGTTTTTGGTTCGGTGTCATCTCTCAACGCCTCTCGACCTATGTCATACACGTAAAATAATTGCTATAGAGGTAATTATGTTAACTTTTTCCGTTTATGAAGTCTCCCGGAATATTCCATACTCCTCGAGTAAGGGGTTCCTTTTCTAAGTAACGTTGTCGGGTACTCGGATTCTTTGTCTACATTCCGTAAAATTTCCTGTGACTGCATGGTTCTTGGGGCTTTATAACGTGCTGGTAAAAACATTTTGTTGTACTCTTGGTTTCTAGACTTGATTATTTCGTGAAGGGGTATTCGCTTATTCAAAAATCCAATGTTTGTACTGGCCGTTGGTAGAGCTCCAACAGCGAAAAGGAAGACGAAGTCTTTACATTAAGTTCAATAGTTTTATTGAAATTTGTTTTGACGAGAGGGCTTTTTGTTGAATTGAATCACATGAAGTTAATAATTAGCCAATACAGCAAAGAAACACACGAAGAAGATACTTCTTTTATGATGCTAATGCGAATTTTATCTATTTTCCCGCTAAGCTATCGCCTGAATGAATAAGATGGCACTTGGGAATAGGAATGTTCCAAATGCGTATATTCCTTAAATTGAATACGCACATGAATTCAAAAAGAATCCCAATAAATTACGTAACTACCTAGATGAGTAGAAGTAGAGAAATAGCACCCAAATAAAAACAAGTGCCACGACGGAGACTTAGAAAGTGTTACGATACCGGGTTTGTTTTACCCAAATACTAGAACCAAATTTTCCAATCGTTCACTTAGGGAACCCCTACATAGACGCATACAGCTGTTATCATTCTGCCACCAGAGAAGATTTGTATGACGGAATTCTGTTTCGCTTCCTATCGTCTCAATGATTAATTAAGTACTAAAACAGGTGCATACCAGTTACCATTTATTAAAATATTCAGATGCTCAAGAGAGAATGGACTAGTCTCAATTCGGCTGAGGAAAAATTCCGTAAAATTTAAATTCACCGAGAAATCTTGAATCAGCCAAATATGGCCATAGAAAATGAATCAAGAGGCATTTATTAAAAACGCATTGGCCTAAATAGCTCTCCAGTCCTTTTAACGAATATATTTCCTCAATAAATGAATGATACAGTTTCATCGCACCTTCCTTCCTGAGAATATGTGTGCCATCACCATGCTCTTCCTTCTCTTTGACACACTAACCTACTTATGGCGCGACATAACTTTTTGCCAATTCCAAGAAACTTTCTCGAGGTAATTTGGTGACGAAATAATTTCTTGGATCACTTTCTTCGCTTACCTTACTGAAAGAACAATCATAATCCTTTTACTGCGCATAAAATTGTCTGCAGCGGTTAAAATACTTATTAGTAAGAGTAAATTTTTAATCAATATGGTTCTTCTCTACGTCAATTGAGATAATTCCTATTCGGTTTTTCTTTTAAACCATCTTAAATGTTTTGACGTAGTGCTAAATTTTATATTTTAAAGTTTAACTTTTATTTAAATTTCGTTTTTCTTCTATTTTTAATTTCATATTTAAATTTATTCAGTTCCTGTCAAATTCCTTGTTTTTTATTTTTCCTCTGCACATGTAAAAATTTTTTTTAATGAACAGAGGGAATTTTAAAGTTAAGTTATACCTGAATAATGCAGATATTGGATTAAACATGATTATGTTTTTAATATACTTCTACCTCAATATATTTACGTGTAGATTTTAAATTGAAAAGCATCGCAATATACTAGAAATTGAACGGATGTATTAAAAACCTTGAAGCAGTAGCATCCTATTATGTCCCTGGGTTGAATTCACCGCAATGACTTTGTTTGCACCCACTATTTTATCTTTGAGAATTTTGTATGTAATGCATATATAAAAATCTATTTTAATTAGCTATTAAAAATCATTAAGTATAAATGTAAATGTAGAATTTTTATGGTATTTACAGGTTTTATAACATCAGAATACCATTTTTATTCACTTAATCTGTTAACTGGATAAATGATATAATACCAGAGGAAGTAACGATGATAGCATCTCATTTTTTACGAAAACTGCGTAGGTTTCATCGCTCCGTAATTTTATTATGCTATCTAATAAGCCTACTCAAATATCAATTTTAATGTCCCAAGAATCGCATTAATTTTCTAAGGAATGATAAATTTAACTGCCGATATGTATATGAACCACAACTTAAGTTACTTAAACGCCATTAATCGGGCTTCCACAGACAGACATTGCCAGACTTTTATGTAATCGTGTTTGCTCGAATTTTAAGAAAACCTTAAAATTATGGAGCAAGCAAGAAATTTTAATTGAATGGTATTATTCATCTCCTTGAACGAGAAAATTAGTATACTTATAGAAATTATCAACTCTTCATATCGACATACTTCACAATTATAAACTGTACGTAGAAAACTACTTAAAATTTGGAAGTCTGAGATGAACATGTAAATTTTTGAATTGGTGAATGTGGTTAGGGAATGGTTAGAATAGGTAGCCTCGACACGTTTCAGAAGTAATGGAGTCATAACTAACAAGGTAGGAGGGAAAATAGTCATAGCTGAAGAATGAGCATAAGTAACTTGTGCATTTAATTGTGTTGTATCATTGAAAATCTAGCCTTGCGCATAGTTCATGTGTTTTATTTCTACAATGCAAGACCAAACGCCCTTGAAGAGTAACTGGCCAACGAATATTTGTACTTTTCGATTATTTAAGCTCCTACGTTTGATGCCCTTCAGAAGTTTCAATCTACTAATCTTTCTCCGTTTCCAAGTTTGATGTGCAGAATATTTGGGGATAGTACACGGTGATGAGAGTGTTTAAATAAGTTGGATAGAGCAGTAGCGTAACTGTGGGGGGAATGTATCCCCCCCCCCCCCCAAAACGTCAGAGAAATCAAAAAAATATTAAAATCTTGCCTGGATTTGATGTGTAATAACTGCATCTGCTTAAAGGTAAAATTTTAAGAGCCAAAATTATGTAGCATATTCCTAGTTACACCACTGGGTTAGAGTAACCAATATCGTTTGTTTATTTATTTTTTCTCTTGAGCTAAAAAATCAGAGGTTGGATGTGGATGGCAAGTGTTTAAGAATAGATTTCAGATATTCTCGAAACGGAAGTTGGCTTGTTAGAGGAATATGTAAAAGGAAGGAAATATGGTTCAGAAGTTGGGCCGTCGCATTGTGATGGGACAAGTTGGAGAGAGCAAAGGACTTAACATCGGTGAGAGTCAAGAATGGGCAAAGAAAGAAATGTGGCAGTGTTTGATTGTCCCAACGCATGGTGAGGGAAGCTGCTATCACCCTACTACATTTCATGGAACAAATTATGAACAGAGATAATTAAGAATTGGATTTTGGCACTGAGGCGTGCATGAAATAAGGATATGTACGATTTTATCACTGTAATCCCTGCACATGTACGCGATTAGAAGCATTATTAAAGTTTGGAAATTTATGACATATTTGACCAAATTTCATTTACTTGTTTCACCTTAATCGGTGCAACGATAACTGTATATGGATCTAAATAATGCACTTAATTATCAGCGGAAGAAATTCTTTCAATAAAACCCAATCAGTGACTAAAATCAACAATGGCTCAACCATTGACTAAAGCATCTCCTAATATACTGCGTGAACTGACAATCTTTCCACGTACCCGCATCTACGTACGCTCTTTTTGGCCGCTAATCATTAATGAATTTCGAGACTCATAGTATCGCACAATGCATAGCTTATGCCATACCCATCCATTCCACTGGGGCACTGTCCCCGCTTCTCGGAAGGGCTATAAGGCATTCAATTAATGATCCCTTCCTTGGACGAAAACCTCAGGCTTTCCTTATCCATTTCCGCTCAAAATGAGTGGAATTCACTTGTTTACGGTTCCTAGCAAGTTCCCTCACCAGAATCTCCACCTTTCCGCCTCCCTTCCTACTCCTTCCTGTTAGTTTCTCGCGAGTGATAACACTATCTGAGAGGATAGATATAATTAGCCATCCCTCGAGTTTCAAAGACAACGCCAGAGTTTAACCCTCATCCGGGAAATACTTCTCCTCGGCCTTGTCTCTTCGTTCTCGTATTGAGCTAATAGTTACTATCTCCAACATAATTCTAAGGCTGATTTTACCGTGACGTTAATTCATCATAGCAGCGCCTAGTTTTAATTTTACGTGACATTGTGATGTCTACTAATCAAAATCTCTTTCGTTTCAATCTGATAAAATAGTGAGATCATATTTCTCTGGATATGTGAATTACTACAGTTACTTGACTTTCTTTTCAGGTACCTGAGTATTCCTTTATTTCACTTATTATATTTATCGATATCAATACGAAGCGCCTCTTCAGGGTGAGGAACATATTATTTTAAAAGATACTGTCCTAAGCCTTTTTGGAGGCCGATTCATTTAAGTCAAAAATTTCCATAGCGTTCATTTTTATACTGTCATTATTTAAGGTTAGCGTTAAGATATTTCAGATATCATCAGGAAGAGGAAATAATGTCAAAATTTCAGTATTGAGATATTGAGTGAGAAACGCCGGGCTATGCTCGATGCAGCTAATACTACTTTTTATTGATCGAGAAATATATTTGTTCCGTTGTGGCTCGCTGTTCTGTTAAGGCAGTGTTTTATTGTTTCCGTGCTACTTCTAGTGTGAGAAGCGTGAAGATTCCAACTCACACCCATAAATTGACTATCAACCGGATCACTATACCCTAGTAATTATTTTGTTTGAAACTGAAGTCAAAATATCGACACCTAATTCTTAATTGGATGTCCAAACAAATCATGCGTTTCTTTATATAAACAGTTAGTATGGTTTTACACTTTAAGAAAACAGATTTCATTACTCCCAAATTAATTTTTCTCCGCCTCCTGCTCCCATGAATCCTCTCAATTTTCCTCTATTCTATAGTCATAATCTGACAGTTATTTAATAACTTGATAGATATTTCATTGAATTGCCAATTTAAAGCGTGTATTCGCTTTTGGTTATTCGGTTAAGATTATCAGATTTTAAAAATTCATTAAAAAATTAAAAGCTGCTCTATTTTACTTATGGGTAACTTGGAAGCGATTATTCACTTGGATTTCATTGTTTTTGCCTTGTGTACCCACATTTTTCCCATTACATTTTCTCGCAAACTTTTGCCAATCACATCACCGAAATTATTAATATTGTCTCACGTAACTTTTCATACATAGTATAAGAATTTGTGATTTCTAGTATAGCTATTTTCTCTATTTTCTAGTTTTCCCGGAGAGTTAACCCCAATCTTCTCTTTTGTCTGCCAAATGTGGCTGATATCCAAGGTATGATATATAGTGTTCATTTATATAGTGTTACGATCATTTAAGTAACCCCAACCAATGACTCCAATTTGATTTATGCACCTACTGCTAGATTTTGTGGACTACATTTTTATCATCTATATCTCAATTTTGGGGAAAAATATGTATCCAACATTTTAGATAATGTTTTTTAACATAAAGCACCTCTTTGTATGCTTCATTACAAAGTCACCAATTTCAACATCTACCCAGACAATCGACGTACTAATGTTTACTTCTAAGGAGTTCTTTTATGATAGGGTTTTCGCAATGTTTACGGTTAGTTGCTAAGGATTGTATTTTTGCAGCACGACTTCAAGATTACGAAGCCAGCTGACCTCAAGCAGACATAATGCCTGCAACTCTAGTGGTCCAGACCAAGCCTTTTAATGACTCTTTATGAATGAGTTTTCATCTTGTGGCGAATATAATGATTTTACAGCTCATCTATTATTTATATTTTTGAATGTTCTTTTGATTAGGCAGGTTATATGGGATATCTATTTCACTTTCCCCACGGTGATATTCGAAAGACTCACATTGGAGGTACATGAAAAAGTTTAATTCGATGGTATGGCATTTGAACGAGGCGACGGACAGTTCAGGAGCAACATTTGCTCATAAGGAATGGCAGGAGAGGAAGGGTGGAGGGGAACTCGGTGTCGGCATCAGCTTGATCTTAACAAAAGGCCCCAAGGGTACCTCGCGGAACGCGGCATACCATTTTCATTTATTTTTCATGTGAATGGCAACCGTCTTTAGATAGTTCTAACCGTGATTCGTGGAAGAAGACACTTCGAGATGAAAAAATGATGGGAATATAATATGGAGTAGGAAAGCAAACTTCGGAGAAGAAATCGATACGGGTAAGAAAAAAACTTAATTTCAATATTTTATATGCTTATGTTTGCTGATATGGTTCTGCATAAGAATGATGATAGATAGCGTCCAGTCCGCGAAAATTATTTTCATGAACGCCCCTGGAAAACGAAGCAAATCGCCAGGAACACCTGGAAACCTCAGGGAATTTTTTCATTGCTTCTAACCCATACGAGTCCATCAAAATTCCAACGCAGCCAAACCAAATGACACGCTTATTAATTCACGCGAGAGTTTCATCCTAAATAATGTCTCCTCATGGAATGGCTTACCATCGTTTTTGTTAGATTCATATCATTCCTTAATTATTTTCGTCAACACATATAGAAGTATATTTCTGTACGTCACCACTTATTTTAGTAAATATTACGTGTCTATTAATTAATGGTTTCTGCCCTTAAGTGTAAGGCTGCACGATGGTCATAACTAGGTGGTTGCTCTAAGGGTATTGCTTTGATTACATATTTTCATAACAGATTGTACTAAAACGCACAAAAGTGTATCTCACGATAAAAATGCCTAGGTACGCATAACAGCAGCAATAGAACTCGTAAATAGATTGCATGACTTGTAGTGTAGCCTACTAACTTATGTAAAAATTAATGCATGTTTCTTAATTCAATTATTATTTCTAACAGCATATAGTAGTATAGTTTGTTAGTATACGGGACGTTTTTTGGACGGTGTGGTGTGGATGTGGGAGTCCAAATGCATGCTGGTGATTGATCACCCCCTGCCAAACACCCTAGAGGTGGCTCGCAGGGTATTATGTAGATGTAGATGTAACATTAAAATATCTCTGAAGCCCCGAACCTGTGAAGCTAACTCTTTTGATATTCCTTATTTGTACTTTTTTCTTGATTTTCCCAATAGACGCCCGCGACTGTGAGCATTTCACTGAGACAGGATGTTTTCCCATGTAGCAGTCGTCGCTTTAACGATGCACGGGATGCACTCATTTCTTTTCCTCTCCGCCGTCTCATCCAGTTATCCTCTCGTCATTATTTTCAATGTATTTTCGTGTAAAGGTTCTTGAAAGAGTCCCATTACAATGAAAACAACACCGGTCATCGTGACTAGAGCGGGGCGACGGGGTAATTAGGTCAAGACTGTATTTAAGGGCCCGACTAACGATGCAAAGGCCCCCATTAAAAAGGTTTAAGAGCTGTAATTTCGAGGCGAGCGCGAGAGTACTCGAAATATGGGTGACAGAACATTAAGAAAGTAGGGAGGCGGACGAGACGGTGACCAAGAAGGGTTCTCCCCATTAGCCTGGGCGAGTGCTGGCATCGGAGTGAAGCATGGCCGGTAGACGATGCTGAGGGTCTACCAGACAAAACAAGGACATAAAGTTATGCATAATGAGAAAATAGGAGAAATACTGTGTATTGCTCTAATGTGATGACTGGTACGAAAACATATCAGAGAAAGTACCCCAGTAAAATTGTAGAACACATGTATTTTGGCTTCAAGTGTTTTGTTGGTCAGTGTATCATGGATAATTTACGCAATTAAATTCATGATGATTTTCATCCTTGATGTAAATAACTTTGCATGGGTGTGCGTCTACGCACAAAGCTATTCATTACTAGCAGATATTAAGAACATGGATTATTAAACGAGGTGTATTGTCGTGACAGATTCGTCAAAGTATGAAGTTTCCTCATGGGATGGCTTGCCATCGTTTACGTTAGGTTCCTGTTATTACTTACTTATTTTCGTGAACACCTATAGAAGTATTTTTCTGAAACGTATTTTATCAAACCGTGTTTTTTCATGGTTCCTGGCCCTAAGTGCAACGTATACAAGGCTTCACGATGGTAATTACTCTAAGGGCAATGATTTCATTACAGATATTGGTGTATATTCCTCTGAAACGCCTAAATAAGTATCTTATAGTCAAAATTCCAGCCTATAGCTATAAAATACTTCTGGAAAAAGGAAGATATCTAAAAAGACGATGTGAACATCGACTAAAGGTGCAGTACTTAGTGTTAACGTCACTTTCAGAAAATTAATTTCTCTGTAAACTGAGACGTATGTTTTTAGAGCCATTGTATCAATATTCGCTCCCAGTCTCCAACTACTCCAAAGGGTAAAGTTATTTATGCTGTTTATCTAGTTTGTATATGATCGTATCGTTTTACAATTATAAGTTGCACTGGATAATAAGTAGGAGTAAAAATACTCACATAATTTCTTGTGGTTATCAATCGCCTCTTGTTCAATTAATTCTTCCATATATCTCTGGAGCAACCATAACGAAGCAAATATTAGCAAAATGTTAAGATATATTTATGCCCGAGATATTCATATCTACTCCAAGTTTACTTATTTCCGTCATCAATACGGATCTTTGAAGCCTAATTGCCGTACGAATTAATGATGCTCTCAAACATGGGATGAATTAACCAGGATTAACTTGAAAATACTTCAGGCTGTAAAAACGTATCACTTCCAGCTCAAGTCCGAGGGAAGGCTCTATGTTACGCTAGCTTTTCGTTTTCTATTAGTAACTATTAATTGCATGGTAACATGTTCGTGTCCATAGCACTCTCCAAGTTTCTGGTCTGACCGCGTGTCGTCGTCCTGAGTGCTAGCCTGTGTCCGTCAAACAAGAGCGTTTCTGATAAAGGCTAGGATAAGTACTGCATACCTGGCGTGGAATCATCTCATGCCACACACCCCGGTTGTGGCTTGCAGGGTACCTCGTAGATGTAGATGTCGACTGTCGAAAGTTTTCCTTTAAAGAAAAGGTTAGACATATATTTCATATTCATTTACTCCCAAACATTATTATTGAAATAGTTTTCATAGCCCATTATGTTAATATTGATAGTAGGGTAGAAAATAGAGCTACATATAATTCCATTTCATTGATTTCCTTGCGTCGGACACATTGGAAGTGTACGCAGGATTGGAAATTCCCGCTCTTTAAAGAATAAGCTGATGACTCGATATGCATTCCTTTGGAGTGACGTATTGGACGTCTCTCCTCACCTGGAAGTTCATTTACGCTTCATTACGAGTACTTGTTTATTGAAGAAGTTATGAACCCATCCCTCTGCCGTCCTGTCTACCCCTGAAGGCGAAAGGACCATTGAGGTATAAGTCATTCCTCCAAATCTAATTGAATCCAGAATATCATACACACTATGTCTCAGTCCTTTCACCATCATAGATCTATGAGCCCGAGAGAGAAAAAAATTGCTATATGAAATAAGATACTAACTTCGGTAGTATTATATATTTAGAGTCTCGAGAAAGAAAGAGACTTCTGGGCTATTATATATCATGACTTTTCACTGAGAATAGTTTGTTGCTCTTGGCCGACAGTAATAATTCAGTGATAATATCCAGAGGGGCTATAAATTCTTCGAATAACTTGATAAGGGGATTTTAGATGCCTCACTTGTTTACTTCCCTTTGACTCACTCACTCCATAATGAGGTTCATCCTATTCAAGGTCGGTCAATGAACATCAAAATATAGTAGTTAAATAGGTTATCTAAACTTGGAAAAATGAATTTTATAGTTTTAAAAAAATTGTCATAACCAACTTGAACTGACTCTGACCATAATATTAAAAATAAGTATGCTTTTGAGATTTATAAACGTTTTAGCTTGTGTATAGGTGTGGCAAATATTTTTCGGCCTATCAATTTATTGAATTGCATACATTTGGCTATTTTCGAAAATAGCATTCGTGCTGAGAATATTATATCATTATTTAAGATAAATTTGGAGAATAAAGCGAGACTGAACCACATTAGCGAAAGTGATTTAGCGAGATTTATGTCGATTGATTTGAAATTAAAAGAGGATAATATGCGTTTTGGAATTAGATTTCATTTTCTTTTTTATTATTAATCTTTATGAGAAGTAAATTGTATAGCCTTTATCAATTTTAGGAAGATGTTAATAACTGAGTCAAATTCCTTCGTTATTGATAGTTTATGTCGCAACTGCTACTAACTAAATTTGAATGCTGTTTGCATGTATCAGTAGCGCCAATTTACTATTATACATACAATTTCAAACATGGCATTGGATAAATCCGTAACTACAGCAATACAATGGATCAATCAGAACAATCAAAAACAGCTTGTGCAGTATAGAATTAATGACAATTTAAGTTCTGTTTTATGGAGTATAGCACGTATTTAGCTGGTGAAAGAATTTAAAGTCGTCAAATATTTCAAGTATAAATGAACGACACTAGAAGAGAGAGAATTCATTGAGAGTAGAAACGAACTTACAGTATTGGTGAAGGATAGTTAACCTGGAAACTGGAAACCGAAGTAATGTGTGCGTGCGGGTTGACAATGTCATTGGCAATAGTTTCCATGCCTCCCTTTCTCTTGAATTTACAGCTCCATTTTAACGAAAACGGCCTCAATATATTATATTTATGGGACATAAGTTCTTTTTATGCTTACCATTATAATCGTTGTAGAAAAACTCGATGGATGCAAGCTGATTAGACGAATAGAACTTGTGATGAATATATAGCCAATTTTTAATAGCTGTTTAGGAAGTGAATTAATAAAATTATGCACAATATGTGGCTTTTTGAAATGTTTAAATAAGTGAAATCGAACTCTTTTTTGTATTGATTGATCAAACGTAGATGTTAAGGTTGAAATATCCCCTCTTAAGCGGTCGGCAAAAATACGTATTTTTCTTCCTTGACCTTTAGATGATTTTAGGGGAAACGCTGAGAATGAGCTTTCATCAATTTAAATTCTCGTAAAAATTTATCCCCGGTAGTTCTCTATAAGCTATCTTTGACATAAATTTATTTTATCATGCACGAATAAAATTTAATTTCGCTACGTTATTTTTTCGCTGAAATAAAAGGGGCAGGCCAATTACTGGAAATTGGAAATTTTTAAAAAAAAAAGGAACGTTAAAAGTAATACAAGTCACATGAATTTCATCGTTATTTTTAATTACGAAACGTGCTTTATTTGTGCTGAGTGGTTTTATGAAAATTATGTTTGGAATCAAAATTTCCGCGGCTGGAAGCACGATTTCGATGTGTTCTTTTCTCGCGCTAATATTCCTTTTCTTCGTTCTATTCCTCCATTTAATCGTTCTCTTCTGATTTTTTTGTCGTGAACTTCGCATTCAAAATTTCCCGAAATTTTCGTCAGGTTTCAATTCTACAGATGGACAAGCAATCGGGTGAGAGTGAATGAATTCATGCCACAGACAGTCGTATTAAGTGAAAGGGAAAGAAAAGAGCGAGCTACGGCAGAAGTGCAGGTATGCGTGGACGTTAGCCGGATCGCTTGTGTATTATTTGGGGAGGTTTCTTTTCCGGAAACAGAGAAACCAAAAGGCAAAGCGCCTGGAGACTTGAACGCCCAAATAGTCATAAATAGTGTCAGCATCATGTCTATAGGGGACCAGTGGGAAATTTTTATGGGATTCTTTGACTTAGCTGAGCTTACTATTAAGATTTTGTCTTACTGATATTTTATATTGTGTTTCTTATTAATGCATAAAAAGTCTAGGCTTCGATGATTGGCTAGGAAGGATTTTTAGAGCAATTGAGAGCGACACGAAGAAATTCATATTAGAACCCCATTGTATTTCCAGGTCCGATAGAATCGATAAATTAAGAGTGATATTTTGCCGAACATTGATTGTATGTGAATTCGTTTGTTTTTCCGAACAATTAAGGACATAAATAACATTTAGGTGGAACTTC
Organism: Ischnura elegans; assembly: GCF_921293095.1. Lineage (NCBI taxonomy): Eukaryota > Metazoa > Arthropoda > Insecta > Odonata > Coenagrionidae > Ischnura > Ischnura elegans. The sequence goes on along the minus strand of NC_060248.1, from coordinate 103,332,065 downwards.
GTTTGCGCATTTTCTTTTTTTTATTAACGGCATGTGTACTAACACCCCCGCCTCACGCGTATTAATGCGGCTTGTGGGGTAGCATGTACATAAGTCTCGTCATATTCTCGTTAAACACTAAACCCTCATTATGGTAGCTGGAGATGTGACCGATTAAACATTCTTGCGATCCTTAGGCTTCAATTTTCCTCTGAAAACAGCATGCAGCAAGTAAATTTGTTCGCAATCACGTGTTTAGGTGCAACGTTATTTACATGATGGGTGAATTCGCGATGGAAAAATCATTTGGCTTCAACGAGACATAAACCGGGCACTTCCTACAGCCCGTGTTTGGGAATTTGAAAGCATACCTGAGTTGGGAGATCAGAGTTCGAATCCTGGCGGATCTACACGCATTGCCATGAGAAAACCCCCTGGACCGGGAATCGAACCACAAACCTTTGGCTTTCCGGTTCGCTGCCCGCAGACCGCTACACTATCCAGGTTCCTCATTTCCAAACGCAATTGTACCGCGGTTTATGTTGCTTAATGTTAAGCAAGCCTTTTTTATCATGGCAATTCATGTATATTTCACCCCCGGTTACGCATCAGGCTTCGAAATATTGGCGAATCTAATTTTTCTTCTTAAACTTCTTCCAAGACAATCGCTATTTATTGCTGACGTTTAAATACCACCTTCTATTAGGTATTTATGGTGAAGTAGGAAAAAACACACTCAGTAACAATTCAACAGCATGAATTACAGAAAAATAGAGGAGGTAATATTTAGGAATGGAAAGAACAGAAATAAATATGAGTGAAAGTATTCCCACTGTCTAATATTTCGTTTCCTTCTTGACTGTTATGGCCATCATATTCTATCAACTTTACCTCTATTGCGTATTTTCCTATCTTTTGAAAATCTTCACAAAAACCTTTAAGATTATCTAAAAAGATCTTCTCCGGGGAAAATGCCACAGGTTCGCTCGCTATCGAGGCCAAATCCGCCCATCCATATTTTTCCGCCGCCTCATTCTTTCTCTTCCTTCTCGCTCTTCTCGAGTTACTTCTCTGTCGCCCTCACCTTTTCGTTTTCCCCGTAGACGCGTCAGAAATGTAACAACCAGAAAAGGGCACCAAATTCCGAAAGCGGAGACTTCGATTCGTCATCTTCAACCGGAATGTTTTCCACTATTTTCTGAAAAAATAAAGTTAAGATCAAATTTGAGTCGCAGTTGCATCAACTATTTGAAATCCATTAAATACCGGTCTAATATTTGTTTTTTTATTGGAAAAATTCTAATTTATGTTGCTTCTTGAAGGACGGAGAAAAAATGCAATAGTATAAGGATGACCACTGGAAAATCATTGGAGCGCTGAATTACTAAATTAATGTTAAATGTGAAATCCAATTAAGACTTTTGTAAAATAATATCGCTTCCCCTTTATCCCTAGATAGAAAGTAGTTTCATACTTGTCTTTCATCCTGGAGTATTCACCAGGTATGCTTATCACAATTTCCGATTGACTGATACTTTTCAAATGGGAAGCTTTAATTTTGACAGCTTTAGCTTCCTTTTGGCTACAATATTGTATAAGAGAATGGAGCTAAATAATTGAAAATATGTGCATTTATGCTCCTCTAATAGAATTGTTTGTAAATCATAATTTATCGATGAGTCAATTACGTTAATAATTTTAGAGACAAGTACTTGGAGTCTCTAACTTGAAAGAATATTGGCTTTTATACTAGACGTTAATATATTACCTGGGTAGTAATAGTTAAGTTCTTGAAACCCAAAGAATTTGGCGGTATTTTAGTCTTTTCAGAGGAACCTGTTGTGTAATCGATAATCCACGTTTTTTAATTAAATTCTTTTTTTTTATAATAAGTTTAGCTCATTTACGTGGGAACTAATTTTATTAATTCGAAGAGAAATTTAATTAATTTAAAAAATTACTTGTATCCACAACTTCCCAAAGTTTTCAAACGCCAATTTCGGAAATAAATCAAGGAAATTAACGGAAAATTAAGCACAACAGTGGACATAAAAGTGACCTTTCAATATTTGTGTACCTTTAATCAATACAATACAATACCTTTGTACTCGAGTACGTAGTTATCTATCAGTTTAAAGTGTGGAAGACAGGCATAGTTTTTCAACGCCATAGAGTTCTTATTCTACCTGGATCATCAGAACTTTCTCACAGTTGGTCTAAAAGCATTATCCCTCGTTCAAAGCCAGGCGGGTGTCACTGATTAATTTATTGCCACTCTGTGCTCCGGAAAGTCGAATGGCAGCAAAGCACGCGGGCAATGTCGACCTTTCCGCCCTCTGTCCGAATCGAAGCGCCTCCCGTGATTCCCCACTCCACTCCCAAATCCGTGCTCCATTTTCTTCCTCGCCAATTGGAGACGCAATCCAACGGCAACTTTAATTGCATAACCCCGTGAGAAAACGCTTGGCAATGACACGCTTTGGAGCCTCTTCCGGGTTCCCTTAAAAAAAAGGAGGATAGGAAGAGGAGTTTTCTCGTGTCTTCGATTTCGCCGTTGTCCAAGTGGAAATGTTATGTTTACTTCCCCGGCCTCTGTTGCAATTCTGCTCCTATAATCCCTCCCAATGCGATAAGAAAACTTAAGTGTTTCCGTCGTGAGCTCTCCCACCGACCGACCCGTTCTACTTTCTGTCGAGCGAAGATCTCTCCAGTTCTTTAGTGGCTCATCGCTAATAATGTCCCAAGTTATCTCTTTGTTGAACTATCATTTTCAATTTTGAGACTTTCCCACTTGCTCTGCCCTTTGAAAATAATATCGCAATTCGCCAAAGACGAGTATTTTATCCTTTTATTGCCATGAAAAGTTTGCATCGTCAATGCATTTTTGATTTAAAATTTCCAGTGCAGAGGAGATTATTATTGTTCATTAGAATAGGTAGTATTTACCGAAATTATGGTGGCACTTTTAAGCGTATTCTGCAGGAATCGCCGTATCTTTGAATTAAATGTTTTTTTATAAGTATATTGTATCTATAAAATTAATTTTAATTCTTTACTTTCTCTCCAATCACAAATTATTTTTGTATTCCTAGTTTTAACATCAACTATTATTAATTTATGTAGAGCGGTAAACTCTAGTCCTTTTTCCCACCAGATATTTTATAATCGCTGAAGTCTTCTTCAAAATGACAAAATATTCCTCAGTGTCCCAGCTTCATTGTTAGAATGAGCAATCAGATGCGTATATTCCGTTTCAGTTCTCTAAACAGAGATAAAACGTATGCCTTTTCGTATAAATAATTACATTTGCCTTTTCTCTCACTCCGCACAATCTTTGATGTCCTGCTCAACGAATTTTATTTCGCTGGAAAAAACTTTGAATCCGAATAGTGTTTTCTCCACTTTATCACCAGCATTTTCAAACATTATCACCATTATTTTCTATTGTAGGCCTTCCGAAACGCTTTTTGTGTCCAATTCTGTCCCCGGTCGGGTCCCACACCATGCGGCCCTAGCCCAAAACGAGTTCAAAGCTGTGTTTCTCGGGGAAATCCGTGCGGAGAAGAAGCGGTTGGCATGGGAGAGAACCAGAAAAGACTCTCGGAGAAGGAGGAGGAGGGGTGGGAACTTGGAAGAGAAGGGGGGGATGGGAATTGTTTGAGCACGACAATGAAAGTGGCTGAGAGAGACCGACTTCGTATCACTCTCTCTTTCTATCAACTCCCCCTACACTGCCTCCCCTCTCCTCCCCTAGTCCGCCCACCCCTTCCGAAACCACTTTCCCTGTTTCCCTGCCCCCCTTCCGCCCCGGGGCGCCCTCTTCCCTTCATCTCTCCCCTCCAGATGACCTCCTTTTCCTATCCCCTCCCCTCCCACACACCCCCTCACACCCCTCTGTAGTCTTCACTCCCTCTCCATTTACGAAGCTCTCCACACGATTCTCCATTATACTTTCACTCCGTCTCCTTCATACGCACCTACCTGGCTGACTACCTTACCTTACCTGTTTTCCTATTCCTAGCACGGCTTTCTTCCTTTACGAAGAGACCGATTTGCACATGCCGATCTCTCGTTTGTTCTTGAAACCGAAGCGATGTTTGCGATGCAATGAGTGATCTGCCGCTGGTTTCCCTCTTGACTTCTCTCTGAGAATACTTGGTAGGGTTATATTTTGTGTGCAACTTTTCTTCTAATAGTACTGTAGATTCGAGCGTAATGACATAGTGACCGAGCTGCAAAGAAAAATAAATCATCTCGGGTCTGGCACTATTTTGGACTACCCATTTAGATTTATTCTTCGCGGAAAAGTCTCTACTGCTGCTATGACTTAGGTTTAGCTATGAAAGATTGAATTAAACATTTTCAGATACCACATAGGTAAGTTATTTCAAGATAAAAAACACCACCGGCTTCTTCAAAATATTCAGCACCTTATGGACAAAGCATATCGCTATTATGATATGATATGTAAATTGCAGCCAATGAAATTGAAAAATGTACCTACCTTACCAGAATGATTTGTTATTCAGACTTAATTGGGCGATTTCGTAAGTTTTTTAATCAAATTATCCACCATCAATTTTAAAAGCATTATTCAAACTCAATATGCTCTTGGCTGAAATCAGTTTTTTTTATTTCGTAGAGGACCAAGGGCGGATCCAGGAATTTTCTAGGGGGGGACACAAGTACCTGGTAGGCAAATTGTCTTCTCATATTGGAGATTAAAAATAGCATGCAACAATGACTGTACGGAATATTCTCTTTGTTTTAACGTGAAAATTATTAATATAAAATTAAATTATTGAAGCTCCGTAATAGGCCAAAAAAAAGGAACTTGACCGTATTATATGATGATGAATGATAACCGTATTAAAATTCTTGTCTATTTTTCAAGAATCTGGGGGTGAGGGGCACGTGCCCCTCGCTAAATCCGCCTATGTAGAGGATGATGAAAAGTATAAAATCCTCCTATTTTTCGAGAATGTTAGGGTGCAAAGTGCGATAGCTTTGATTTAGGACCAGAGCTAGGTATGCTGCACTCCTTCACATTCATTCGAGTGAGACTGCTTCCTTCCTCGGGTTATCAGCGATAGCGGGCGTCCCCGGAAGACAAGTCGCCCGGACATTCATGGATTGCACGTTGGAGAGCGACTGAGTGACCCCTAAACCACAAACCTCCGGGGAACTACAAGGGTTATCAGCAGGCTTCAAACTGTCTTCCGCCCAGCATCCGTCACTCGTTCAGTGAGCAGCCTTATCTCTTGCGTAGTTGCCTCCGTCATACATTTTCAACGCTCCGATGAGGGTAATACATAAGAGTAATCCATTATATGCTCATCATGTATTACGTTCACTCGTGGCACTGCTCTTATAATTTCCTCTCGTGTCATGGCGTTATTAGTTGACTACTTGAACTGGTCATTCCGTGGCATTTATTGCGTCGAATATAAATTGGCATGTCGCCACTTAAATCGTGGTGTTCGTTGCCAATGATGAATTTTCTAATGCACCGGCTGCAAACAGCAGTGAAAATTTTTCTCTACTCTAAACATTAGAAGATCTCACTCATTACACAAACGTTTGACTTCTGATTACTTCTAGCGTATCGTGTCATCTTTCGATTCATATATATATATTTAAATTAATCCATACAATGACCTATATTTATCTCTTTTATTGGAATATGAGCTGTTAGATTTTCACTTTCGCATGTGTTGAGGCAAATATGACGATAATACGTCCTCACTGCAGACTTTCTACATCAAATAAGCGATGACTAGATTCAATTAAGGAAGAAATGAGATATTGAAATAGATACATGCAATTTTACACGATTATAGCATATATTCCGACCTAAGTTTCAATGTTACTAATTCATCTTCAAGGATTTATTTCAATATGGAAAAATTCCACTCCATCCAATCCAAAGTGTTTTAGGATTCCTTCTCTAAATTTTCGGAATAAATTAATATTATTATTTCACTTTCTTCTCCAATTTCATTTTCTCGTAACTTAATGGCTTAAATTCCTAAATTAAACGTAGAACGAAGGAAGTTTACCTCAAATAAAATCTGCTATATCCCATGACAACGGGCTCCATTAAAATTATGACCTCGTTCTTTGAATAAATTAATGTGTATGGGACGCCCGCTTTCCTAAAGGTCGCGGGTTCGAATGTCGCCTCGAGGACTGTTGCTCTGTTGCCACCCAGCCCATAATTTCTCTCGAGTGAAATTCGCTCTTGTGTGATCGGCATCGCAGCTCTTAAATGTGAAAGACGGGGAATGTCAGTCAAACCTTGACCCTGGAGTAAGAAGGAAGGCTTTCTTTTGGTCTTTTGAGGATGTGGTTCTCACCGAATCCGCATCTTTATGCCCTGCTAGCCGTAACTAAGGTACTTGGCAGGGTATGCGTCTCACCCATTACCCTGCGTAACGTATTACATAAGTTAATAATCTCATCCGATAACGATAAGATATTTCGGACTTTTCCGGTATATGGAATATTCCGGTATTTTCCGGTATATTCCTAGCTATGGAAACCTTCTCGGGTTTTAAACCGGTTCAGAAGGTCCATGTTGCCCATGATGCATTTACAATTCCTTGATGTTGCGGGGATTAGCTTCAATTAATCTCATACTAATTAGTCTGATAAAAAATAATCGTCAAATGATAGAGGCTCTATTCAATACGCCATCGTAAGTAAGACACATCATGAAGCGCACTGCCCCGTTTACACCGGCGACCAATTAATTGCTGAACGAACAGGATTGGACATCCCTTGAGGAAAATGTTCTAAGGATAAGCAAAAAAAGTATGAATCGGTTCGGCCGTCCGGACGGTATTTTTTATATTTTCTTTCGAAGGGGAGGTAGGGCAAAAGGTGTGGCGGCGGCAGGTGAAGGGGGCGAGAACCGAATAATTGCCTCGTTAGCGAGATTGAGGAAGGAGGAGGATGAGAGGAATGTGGGAAGTGGGCACGTGTCTTGGCCGAGGAGGCGTGGAACGCAATGCGTGGGGCGTGGGAGGATGTGCACAGGAACACAGAAGAGTGACAACGAGGGCTGTGTGACATAAGGAATGCGTCGCCATAGAAATGGCGCGCGGTGTGGATCGAAGGCGAGTGGGCTGCCTTGGATGCCCTACCTCCGTGGTCATCCGCTTAAAAAGGAGTCTTCCGAGCCGTCATGCACTGAAACCTCTGCGCGATTTCGATAAGATGCGTCGATGGATAAATTCAGGGATGCCGACTTACACAAAAAATATTGGGCCCGAACCGGGGATCTTGCCCCGGGGAAATTTTTTAAGTAGTGAGTTTTAAGTTTTTTAAGCATTTTAGAAGAGTCATATGATCAACATTAGAATCCTGATAACTCGAACCTCGATATCTGGGCACTCCGGGGAAAATCAGCAAGCCTGACACATTTTTTCCTCACATCCATAACGAATTTTTGAGGGGTCTCGGGACCCCTCAGGCCCCAAGGAGTCGGCGTCACTGGATATATTTGGCATTTTTGAATAAATGGAGTTCTTTAAAGTGAAGCCATTTCATCAGCACCTCAAATACAGTGCGATTTGCGACTCTGATGTTCAGTTGGTTGTCATTCCAAAAATTTGCCATTTGGCCGCGCTTTAGAGGGAAATGTGCTCAAAAGTAAGGATGCCAGGTAAAGAACTTCGGTAGCAAGGGAGGCGTTTATGAATAGGATAGAGGTGTGGAGAGAATCGTTTTGTAAGATTTTAAGGATAAGGCTGTTGAGGAGTCTGTTCGGAGTTACGGCACTCTACCGTGCGGAAACGTGGACGTTGAGGAGGGAAAGCGAGAAAATTCTTTAGGCGTTCAAGACGTGGGCGAGGTGAAGATTGGAGTAGACAGAGAAGAAAAGGAACGAAGAAGTTCTAGACATGATGGATGGGAAGACGAAACGTCTAAAGGAATACAGAGGGGGCAATGGAAGTAACATAATTAAGGTGTTTTTATTGGAAATAAAATCTGTTTCCTGTATTTCTAACACCTCGGTGGTAATTAATAAGAAATAGAAAATTAAGGGTTAGTCCGTCAAGTGGTGGGCTAAAATTCAGACTAAGCTATTGAGATAGTTTTAGCAATATTGAGCATTAATCTCCATTAGATAAACCATGACTTCCTATTCCTCCGGAAATTTTTAACTTACAGCCAACTCTTTCATAATTAGCAATGAAAAACATTTCGTTACTTCCATATATTAAAAAATGACTATCGGTTTCTGCTGTCAAGCCATTATCAAGTACCTAAATAAATTCTAGTATAAGCAAGGATATTATTACTAAATATTAGTTCTATATACACAAAATAATATCGTTGTCTTTTATTGCTAATATTGAGCCCTTCCACTATGTACAAGCTTTAAGTTTCGATTTCCTTAACATTTACCTAGCCACCCTCAACAAACAAATAAGAATCTGGGATGATACTCTTGCTGGGGCGCTATCTTTTCCTACTTTCTCGATTAAAGATTAAAGCTTTAGATGATGTTGGGATTTTCCGTAGGTAACTCGTCACAATATACCCACATGAGTGGCACCGGAGTCCATCGGCTTATGCCACTCGTAAACTCGTAAACTCTGCCGTCATGGCCAATATGAAATAGAGGTGAGACACATCACCTTAGTTACTGGGTTGGCCTAAGCATCAGCCGTGGTATTCGCGGCTCCAACTTTGAGATGACGATTAATTCAGCGTTTGAATTAATTGCAGTTTTATTGCCTGATATTTTTGAACTGTCACAGACTATGAATAGTAACTTTATCCATTTTTGAAGTAGATTCGTACGCATTATGTGCTGCCATAAGTCTTCTTGAAGAAACTAAATTAGTCAATAATGTATTAGACTCTCGAAGTCAAATAGTCTTGAATTTAATATTTCCCTTTTTTATTGACACCAAGTCATGACACAGTTTAATAAAACTTGGGGAACGTTGGAGTGGACGTCGAAGCCAGCGCAAATAACTTCGATGCCGCCTCGAAGGAAACCACATTCGCATGACCTACGTTAAAAGGCGAGTTTTTTTGTGGAATGAAGCGGAGAAACTTGTTGGCGAGCGACGTCCAGTCATAAAGAGAAAAAGCTTAATCTACACCTCTCTCGGTTGGTGCAAGCCTCTCTGCATTCGTCTTATTGTTAGTAAAGGAGGGGACTTCGGCATAATGCCAACGTGCTCATTCAATACTTTCTGATTATTGTCCGTTATATATGGTATAGTGTTTGAAATCTATTGAAACCGGTATGTTATTAGTTTCCCAATGCGATGCGTTTTCAACTTCTCGTGTTACTTGGGGCGAAAAACCAATGGCCTCAACCTCTTCACAAAAAATTTAATGATGTTACGAGCTCGTACCGTGCGCGTAACTGCTTCTTTGCGTCTTCTCGGCCTTGCACATTTGCCTCGCGTAGGTAGTTGTAGATTTTCACTCTTATGGGTGAGTGTTATCCTCAAGGAAAAGTTTTTCAAGGAATAAAGGAACTAGAACTCAAATGACGTCACCAACTCATGAAACGTGGGCGTTAACTTTCGTTTTTTTCATATTTAAAACTTGAGAGGGCATGGTCCAATGGAGGTGATTTTTGTTTTCGTTAAAACTTATCTTTCCCATTAAGCTAACTAAATTCATTCAAATTACTGTGATTGCGGGTCTCAGTTGACGACCCAATGCTTCCAATTGTGTCTATCTCTCCAAGAAGCCCACCTTATTCTGAACCTTTTCTGAACGACTTCTCAGAATGTAACAATTCAACTGTCATTCCACTCATTCGTAGGTAGCTCACTTCTTGCCTGATGTTCAAGTTATTTTGAGAGACCCTAAGTATCATGGTAGAAACGATAACAAGGATAAGATAAGGGAAATTGAAGATTGAAGAATCTATTGATTTAAGACGTTGTTCATTCATCGTAAAATAAGGGACCACAGTACCTGAGAAAATTTAGCCCTAGGATAACTTAAATCGGACTAGGTAAAATAGGCTCTGCATTTAAGGTTAATAACTTATTATATTTGTGAGCTAGTGACGTGCATGAATTTCTGGGTATGTTATAAATCATGCATGAATCACTTGCTATGCTAACTTTTCATTTATCTATAAATGACTAATATTTTTATTTTACATGGTAGCATATTCACTCTCCTGGTTTCTTATATGAACGCATCTATAGCTGTCCTGTGTGCTTGTCCTATGTCCGGCAAGCGAATCCGTTTTTGATGAAGGGTAGGATGATGGCAACATGGCTGGCGTGGAATCACCCCGTACAACACACCCTGGTTGTGTCTTGCACGGTACCTTGTAGATGACTTGGACACGAGGTACCAGGCTTTGGATATATTAGCTAACTCCTCTAACCAGATGCTCAGGAGCGCGGCAGGAATTCATATCTCCCTGGGAGGGAAAACCCCACGTCTGCGAATGTTCAAGGGTGGGGAAAGCGAAGGATTCGCGGTCATCGCGGGAAAATCCATGGGGGAACGGGCGACTCCCCGACCTCATTTCCCCAATGCTCCAATTCCCTCTTCATCCGATGGCCACGTCTACGCTAAAACCCCTTCCATATTTTACTTAATAGTTCGCACTTCCGACCGCTCTATGTGGGAGTTTTCAATGGGAGGGACTGCCTAGTTGTTTCAAAGTAAGGGACTGACTACTTGGAAAAAAACAAGCAGATTAATATAGTAGTTTTTGCTTTCATTATTTTGATTACCGGTTTCCGTGGCATACATTGTCCAAACTAATCTATTTATCATGTCATGTAAGTTTTTTCAATTATGTTGAGTTGCTTTTTTATTGAATGAAGATAAATAGCCTTTATAAATATCCAAAGAATTTGTTATTGGTACCACGCGTTTCGACGCTAATACCTCGAAAAATTCTCGAGAATGACTCGTCGTACCAACAAAATATTCTGTGGAAATTTACAAAGGTTGTTTACCTTCGTTCAGCATGAATTTTCACCATGTGACCGCCGAATTTATCTTTTTGCTGTATTTTTTAGTGAACGATAAATGGTCAATTCATTATTCTTCTCGGAGGCTAATACCACTATTAATGTGAGAAGTTATTGTCGTGTTGGGAGGAGATATGCAGGCATTATATACTTCTGATTTGCTGGCTAGCTGTTCATGTAGCTAGATATTCATTCGTCTGACTGAGTGGCGTGAGGTGATTGATATCATTAGACACATTTTTTTAGTAGATTTCGTTTGCTTAATTTTTCAATCCGAAAAACTTTGTATAGGAAAGGTTTTAACTTATCCCAGGATTATCTATTAGGTTGTGACATTCGAGAAGGGGTAAATTACTTTTCCCTAACCACCTACTAAGACTTTCGTATGCACCTATTCAATTTTGAATTCGTAATAAATATAAAAACTCAAGCAATTTATTCCATTAGTATAAATTAATGTTTGCGGAAATATTTTTTCTATTTTCAAATATGAATAGGACAGTAACGGAAAAGCGTAAAAATTCATAGGAATACTTATGACGAAACTACTGCTAACGGAGCTTCCCAGAACCTCCCTTTCTCTCTGTTCTCTGCTCAAGTGTAATATATTTGTATTAGTTTCTTCTTTCCTTCTGGCTGTCAAAGATTTCTCTCGTCTTTATTCCTCTTTTTATTAAATTTCCAGAAAATGGTTTATATCTTATGAGCACGTGCCAGCAGGTTGCACATCACTATGGAATTGAAATTTCTCTATCTTTAGTGCTTCAAGACGCGCAGAATTTATTAAAAAACGTGAATTTCGGTAATGCTACATTTAAATCGTCATATCACAGAATCTCTTTATGATACTGGGGGAAAATTGAATTTCTATGATACTTTAAAGTCTTTAAGAAAAGAAATTCATTCTCTAAAAAAAAAACTTTAAATGAAGAGTTGAGGTGTAAGCAGGAGAAAATATGGTATGAAATTCTATCGCTAAGAAGAATCAGCATAAAGCATAATCGGTTTTCCCTATTATACATGAAGGTGAGTTAATTTATGAAGCTACGAGTAATTGAGGCGGGGGCTATGTGTTCAAAACGGGTGAGCATCATTCGGTTATATCCTCTGAGCGTACTTATAACATGAATTATTGACCGCCATATTTTTATAAGGGACCATAACTGACCTAAATTAAGGTATTACCACGAACTGTTTTGCTGCTCAAATCTCAGCGTGAAAGAAAACAAGAGCGATTTTCGACGCCTGCTCACTGGAGAAGATATAAACGGAAAAATCTGGAATCATGTGCTCCTCACCCAACCCGTCCGACTGTCCTCACCCACCCGACTCGTGTCAAGAAAGGTCTCGCGGATTGGCCGATTGCGTTTTTATTAATTTTCCTTTTTTTGCATTGAAAATCTTATTTCCATTTAATTTTGCACTCATGAAGAAAAAGAGGCATGAGTATTCTACAAACATCCCATTTTCAGTGTTTTTTTTGTGAGTACTATTTTTAGAGCGATTTTGAAGTTTTATGTTTCAATATTGGCCTCAGTTTCAGGTAACTTTGCAGCCACCATGAGCGCTGCTGTATATACTTACTCAGAGCTCTCTAGATTGCACTTTTAACCCTAGTGGGATATTAAGTCGAGCCGTGCCAGACGCTTCCACTATGGTAAAGGCGGTTTCGTTATTAGGCTAAATGACTCCTGGAATATAATGTGGAGATGGGCAGTTGTCATCTTTTTTATGGTTTATTCAACGAATGAAAATCGTCGACCATTCAAGAAGAGTTGAGATTTCTTACGGAGAAAATAAGAACCAAACTACAAGAATTTAGAGCGTGAAAACTATGGGAACGTCGGAATTAAAGTGAAATCCCTGAAACGCATCAACGGAGTTATCAAAATGCTTGTTGCGGACGAATTTCTCTAAATTTTTAGTTGGGAATTTTATGTTAAAAAACTCCTCTCGTCCCAAACTACTAGTCCGCCATTTGTGATGTGCTAAACAATGCTGGGCTGCGACGAGTCCACTTTGCACTTGTTACAAGGCCATTCAAAGTACTCTTCATGGGTGTACCCAGCGAAGGTCAAAAGTCTTTAAGCAAAATCAGTACTGAATTGAAACGGAAGTATTCAAAAACTTTTTCTTTAAACCCACGAAAGATGATATGTATTAATTATGATAGTATAGGATATGTAACTAAAATATAACTATTTTTGCAAGGAAATAATCTCATAAGCTAATGTCACAACTTGGTTTTTACCCCCCTAGACCATGGCTTGCCCCCCTACCCTCTACTTATGATTCTGGGTACGTCCTTGGTACTCTTTTCTTACTCATCATCATCATTAGTCAACAATCCTAAGATTGGTTTGACGCAGCTCTCCATTTCTCTCTCCTATCCGCTAATCCTTTCATAGCTACATATTTCTTCTCTTTTACATCCTTTATAACCTGTCCTATATAACTCATTCGGGGCCGTCCCTTGCCCTTTTTCCCTTCCACTAGTCCTTCAACGATTGTCTTCATCAGACCATCGTGCCTCAAAATGTGGCCAACTAAGTAGTCCCTTCTTCTGCATAAGGATTTTAGGAGGTTTCTCTTTTCTCCCACTCTTCTTAGCACTTCCTCGTTACTCACACGGTCAATCCATTTTATCTTCATCATTCTTCGGTAGCACCACACTTTTCTTACTATGAGGTGTAAATAGGAGTAGCACACTCACCGGCCATCGGTTTTTAACTGTTATCTGCCTACTGGTAATACATAATACCGACGACGATACTTTTTCTTCTGATGCGGTGCATGCTATTGAATTTTATGCTGGTATTATTTTTCAACCTGGCCAGTAGACTATCTGATTTCTTTTGCGTAAAATTTTCATCGGTCCATAATAATCCATATCACTTTTTAAAAAATTCAGAAAAATGAAATCTTCTAAGAAATGTTGTTGATGACGTTTTTCGGGTGCGCCCCGCGAACTTACTAGGTTTCTTGCCCGTTTCGTGGTCGTTGCTGGTCACTTTTTACTGAGGGAATAAATAGTTTTTCTGTAGAGATTATTTATAAAATTGTCCATGGGGGGAAGGAGGTTGAAAGAGAGGGGGTGAAGCAGTTGTCATTTTAATTTTTCATAATATTAGAGCAGGATCTCAAGAGTGGCTGATTTTTAAGCCACGGTTTAAAAATGATTACTCCTTCATCCCCTCTCCTTTCAACATCCTTCTCTCCATGAACCATTAAAAATACCCTCCATGGAAAAAATAAGCTTATTCTCTCGGAAAAAGTGACCAGTAATGGCCACGAAACGTCATAAAACAAACTCAATAAACACGCAGGGCGCACCCAAAAAACAGCATCTACAGCCGTAATGACCCCCGAAAGCTTCAACGAAGAAAAACTTCGACGAAATGCTCCTTCCTGCCTTATTATCAGGTAAAACATTATGATAATCCCGTTTTGAAATCATAAATTATGTCACTTCTCCCTGATATTATCTGAATAGCGCACATAGCACTATTGGCTTCTAGCCAGGCCCGTCGGTCATTCATCTATTCGCCTCGCAGAAATAAATCCGTGTTTGAACACAAAAGCAAGGTAAGTGCAGTTATCGTGAACAAGTCATCTCTTTACTCGTTTAGCTACGTTACCCTTCACAATTTTTGAGGCTAAAAAAAAAGTGATCAACTCTCTTTTGAAAGGGAGTTGGTTGACACATGCGGACCGGCACAAAACTAACCGAGTTTTAAATTGGAGAATTTTCAGCGCCACCCCGCGCCCTTTTGGAATTGCTTGTTCGATACAAAAGGCACGCTTCCCCGTCAATGTATCGCTTGCAATGGAATCAACCGTCGTCGGCGCATTGTGTCATGACGTCACTTCCTCCTCCCGATGCGTCCGCTCTCCTCATCCCCCTGCCTCCTCCCTCAACCCCTTCCTTCCCCTACATCCCATTCATTTTCCCGCACATCCCCTCTCCCCCTCCCCCATTTCACCCCTTCCGGCAATCCACCATTCCAATACCTGAACCAACCGACCTAGCGTCCTTCTCTCCGCGGCGCCGCGCTCAACAATGCTATATTTTTCTCTCTCGCTCGACTAGATCCTTTTTCCACCGGCTTCCAAAGCGAGCGCGTATTTTTTTTCGCATTTCCGACGACACTGTTTTTCCTTGGTTGACTCGGTATTCCTGTCATTCTTTCGCTGGCGCAACTCCGTCACTCACCGTGAGTATTTGGATGAGTGAGTCTTTGTCGGAGGTGCCGTCTGTGGTATCCTCTTATGAAAAACAAGGATTGTTATGGTATGAGGAGGAGAAACCCAGTTGAACTACTTTGTTACTTTACTAGCATGTACTTTAAGATGGTACTTCATTTCACTCACCTAATGAGGCTTCTATTATTTTTTGAATCTAGGAAATAAATTAGTTATAGTTCTTTCAATATTAATAGGTGTACAACTGTGATTCTCTTCTCAGATTGCTGAGTATTTTCCATGAAATAAACCTGGATGATTCATTTAAAAAACTTGTTTGGTTACCACTACCCGGGGTTGATTCTATCTCTACACCTGAGGAAGGTATCCACTGTTCTTGAATGAAAGTCATCTTCTGGTAAACCTAAAATACGATCTTAGGTTTGCATAGGTAAAACGACGCAGTTATCCACTTGAGCATAGTGTATAGATATAAGTTTAAACACGCCATTCATGATATTGAAAATGAATACACACGATGGTAAGTAGAAAAATCATTGTTAAACTTATAAGATTAGAATTCACTCTTGCAATCCGATTAAATATTGTAATTTACTAATTAAGGTTTGGATTAAGGTTTGCCTTGGATCCTTGTATTTTATTGCGATTTTTTTGCAGACAAAAATTCGTTTGAAGATTTGTTCTCCAATGAATCGTGCTCCACTTAGAATGGCTGGAAAAGTTTGGTGAGATGATTGACGGGAAATTAACCTGGGGCAGTCTCTCCTGTCTGTAGTTCAGTACCCAATTAAACACCGGCCATACCCATTGGGCCGTGGTACAATCACTTGTATCGAATAATTGGCGAAATTCCGCTTCAGTCGAATGCCTAGCCCATTTTTCTGCCTCCAACAAACCTCAACAAAAAAATTAAGCCCCACGCATGTATTAATCTAAAACTGAGACATATTGATCCTATTTTTTATAGTTCAAATCCCTTATAATTCAAATATTGCTTGAGGACCATAAGTTTCCATCACCATAAATTATCGTGATGTAAATTTCTCCAAAGAACAGTAATTTTTGATAACAAACACATCTTGGGAGAAAATTCTGTGGAAAAATCTCCATTGATAACATGATCACGAAAAGGCTTTCACTCGAAGTGAAAAATCAAAGCTTAGTAGTAAGCATAGATAAACAAGATTTCTAATAACGATCGCCTATATTTCCATGGCGAATCTCTCTTCGATGGAGTTACTAAGAAATGTTAACGACAGAAATGTATTAAATGTGTGGTGTGCGTTGGAAATAATTTCATAATATGTTCATTTTACTGCCCTGTATTATGCTTGACCGACCTGTTGAAAAATAACTGAAATATTTTTGACCGATTTACGTGGGGGATCATGATTTTTAGAACGCAATACACCGTGGTGCCCAATGGCTTGCCTATGCCCTATGGCTTTTGTTGCTTTCAGAAGAGATTATGCAGGTAGAATTCCTCTTTCAGGCGGAGGATTTGCCTTCCCATCTCGCCTACTTCGAAGTATTCCATTGATGTGCTTTTCCTCTCCGCTGGCAAATCTCGAGATACCCTTCAGGATCCACAGGGTTTTTAGGTTGAGAGTCTCAGATGACCGCCCGGCCCCAATCTTCAACAAGGGGCTTAGGACGGGCTCAAAAGGAGCGCTCGATAGCCTCCTCGTCTTGAACCCGCTCGTACCTTCCTGAAGGGGGTAAGGAGAGATGGGGGATAACGTGGAGGGGTGCAAAACAACCCCAACTTCCTCAAGCTACATTACACGAGCCCTCGGGTCTCCCTCTTCCGCTTGAGGGGATGCATCACTCCCCCTCTCGTATTTTTTCGCTTTTTGTGGCGTATAACTCTACAACAACTTTAGTTATCATTTTTCAATTTTCAGGGTATTTAAGAGTGAACCCTTGAAAACATTTTCCTGTATTTTAAATTTAAAATTATATATGCAAATATATCATATAAGAATGGTGTGGTTTTGAACGTGGTTTAAATAACAACAGATGTACTTTCAGTTTGTTTTTTTTTTTTAGAATTCGTCGTCTCTAACAGCAGGGTTTCTCTTTTGTCGAGCGACTAAGGGCGCACAAAATAAAATTTATTTATTACCTATAAAAAAAACCTGTTGGAGACGACGAATTAAAAAAATACAAAGATAAACCGTAAGTAAATCTGTTTTCTTTTAATTAATGTTCAATACTGCACCATTCTTTTTATGATAGCCCTGGGTACCTGAGAAAATATCGAGTATATGTCTTTGTCCGAGATGTCCTTAATATGCCCTGGAAACCTCTGACGACAGCATAATTTTAAAACTGGTAATACTAGACCAAAATAGACCCGTAGACGGTGAGTGATGCGTCCTCTTAAAGGGCCTAAACACCTCGACGAAAAAGTCTCTGCAGTCCAGCACGAATTCTCATTTCGTTCCTTAGCCTTGGACAAGATGCTCTTTTAGTTTTCAGTGCATTCTAAAGTTAGGATACATTTGTGCAATCATTACGAAACATTGTACCCTTAAGCATGCGTCATATGCGGGATATGTTGAAACTAGTGGTACGTGAAATCATTAAGGTGGACATATACTTCATCCTTTACCTATTCCATTTAGTACTTCTAGAATTTCATTTGGGCTTGTCCGATGGCTCCACATCGGGATATGAACCCGAAACCCTTCGATCAGTAGCCAAATGTGATGTGTTTGTGGTTGGCTGCACCTTCTGGTTTTCTTGATTTATGGCAGTATTTTAGAAAGAAATCAATTCGTGCAGTAATCCACACAATAGTGCGTCGCCTTAAAACTCATTATCAACTCTATCCTGAATATTATGGGATTCGTGCAAAGCAGTTAAGTGTGGAAAAACTGAGTGGACCAGCAATCGCAAAATATGTCCCTTACCTACCTTGTTCTATCCATTTAGCGAAAAAAAATAACATCAATTATACTTTACTTCGATTGATTATTTTTTATCCCTGTGCCCTTCCTATTTTATGACAATATTTTCATGGTAGCACTGTGCAAGATGTCTCTCAATCATATGAATGAGTACCTATATTATTCTTTACCATATATCTTATTTTCCGAAGAAAAGGAAACCCTGTGAACACCCCCGCGCCTCAACTTCCCCTTCAGCGAAGACCACCACCTTTCTTTCTCCTTCCTTCCCTTTCCCCCCTGCTCTCCACCCCTCGCCATGATGTAATTCGAATAACGGCTTACGTCCTCAATTCCAATTGGGCGCAGCGATGCGGAGAGTCGAGTACGTGCCCTGTGTATTGGTGTGCGAGAGAGAGCCCGCTTCTCTTCTCTGTTCGCGAGAGTGTGGGTTAGTGGGAAAAGGGGGAGGAGGTTGGAGGGCGGGGGGGGGTAGCTGAGAAAAACAGCGAGAGATAGAGAGAGAGAGAAAGTGGAAAGAGTGAAAGAGAGAGTGGGTGCTGTCGCGTGAGACTGGATATGGAGGCAGGCGGGAGGTGTGTGGGGGGGGTGGGTTTTTTTTCATGGATGGAGTTGGCATATGGTTGGGGTATAGTGAGTTGAGCAGCGTGTTGTGGGCATGGTTGTTTGGCCGCGGTAGCTGAGGCAGTTCCCCCGGGGAGGCCTGGCGGGAGAGCCGCGGACTCTCTTGGGCGATGGTGAGAGAGAGAGAGAGAGGAGGAGGGTTTAACCCAATAACCTGACACACTTCGCAAGTCGGCCGTTGCAAAAGGCGGTCGCCGGACGGACTCTCACTCACAAGAGACTCGACTCACTCTCGCTTTCTAAAAGGTGGCGCGCTCAAAGAGCCATTAAATATGCTGCGATTGGCTCGGCGCCCTTTTTCGCCGCTTGTGGTTGGAAGGTTGTGGGTGAAGTGGGATGGGTTGGGGGAAAAAGGGACCGCGATGCCAGCGACTCCCTCGCCGCTTCGGGGAATTAAATCGGCCCGAGTCGGCGAGGGGAGCCATGCTCTTCGACAGCTATGATCACTTGCTTAGTTCTTTATTATTATTTTTTTTGTTTTTGATCATTCACGTTTTTATAGCGATTTTTCATGTCTCTTCTCCTCCCCTCCGTCCATGCGTTTCGTCTCCCAGTGTGAAGCGGCTCCCCCACTGCTTCGAATCGAAGAATTATATCTGTGCGAGTTCAGAGGAGCCGTACTATTTGAGGGTTTATGATAAGTCGTTTATTCCTTTATTTTTTTGCTTGATCATTCCCGTTTATTCACTGACTTTACATATATCTTCTTTTCCTCGCCGCCCATGCGTTTTGTCCCCAATGCGGAGGCTGCCTCGTGTTGCTCTCCCGGGAGTCAATCTGAATCGGTCACGCTGAAGCTTCGGATCCACGCGGAGTCTGCGCTCGACCTTCCTGAATCTTTCGCTTCCGGATTATCAAACTCGCTGGAGTTCCGGTCGGGGGCGTAAATAGCTCTATTTCCCCTCTTCGAGCAATCGTTCTTTTCCTTGGTGGTAAACCCGTAAAGAATGTGTTTTTTGCAACATGGCTGTAACCAGGTTGTTGATGTAGGCTTGACTCTGCCCATTTCAAAAAAATGCTTTGAAATACTAGCTCTTGGAGAATATTATAGACGGGCAATAGTTATCACAATGCATTGCTCAGTCCAGAATGATTCATCAACAATGTTACTAACACGAACGGATTTAATAAATTTTGTATTATCGTCATGTGACTTTTTCTTGAAACATGGTCCATAAATACCCTGGAGTGTAAACAAGTAGCGTAGGGACTGAGGGGAAATTTTGAAATACCAGTGGTGTTAAAAAAATTGCTCGTGAAATGCTAGTAATTTTTAATGTAAGATATGCCAGAGTTCCACCAGATTAAGCCTGTATGAACTCACTATATCTGTACAGAATACCTGAAAGTTCAGGGCTTGTAAATTCTCATTATTGCGATAAAATGTTGAAGTAATGGAATTGTGATTTATTAGCGGCATAAAAGTAAATGGTAAAGGATAATAGAGTTGAAGGTATGAACTCTGATGGTTGTGAAACAATTTGCGCAGTGCTTTGTGGAAAATCGTTAGGAAATAAGTAGGCCACGAGGATGAAAAAATAATCAATCGAATTAAAATTGATTAGATGTTACATTTTATTTCACTAAATGCATTGAACAAGGTAATTTAGGCACATATTTTGCGACTGCTGGTCTACTGAGTTTTCTCCCCATTACTATTTTGTATTCATCTCATAATATTCAGGATGGAGTTGATCAAGGATCTCCGTTAAGTGAGTTTGAGAGAGCGCTTATAACCCACAAATTTCATTCATCATATCGACGACAACACGATGGATTACAACATTATTTTGAATAGAAGCTCCAATTCAATGAGTTCATTTGTTAGTAATGTGTTAGGAATTCCTGTTGTAGGCCAGGATACGAAATATCGTGTATAAAGCTTAGCCAGCACTATCCGCTTCAGTCGAAAACCGATATCATATATAAGTAAATCGAGGCCCTATCCCTAATACGCCTAAAAATTAACACATGAAGAAAATTAACCGAAATGTTTTATTTTTTTAATACCCTTACGACAAGGTGGAAAAATAAAATTTGAAGCATCGTATCTCATTTAGCATGAGAACGAATAATACTACTTTGAAAGATATAAAATTATCTTTCAATTTTCTCAATAGTATCAAAAAGTCGCGGCGGAATTAAAATATATTCATCGTTTTTTTGGTACAAAACATATCGAATAGCATAGAATTAGGTTTTGCGTTTAATGATGCGTTGAGAAGTGATATTTGACAGTTATTCGTGTTTAAATTTCCCAGCCTACTAAACCTTTAATAATCAAATTGCAAATTTGGCTTTTTTTAGCATTCATCTCCCCTAGGTTTTTATACGCGCCAATCTCAAAATCTTGCTGTTTAAGTTATAAATATGGTTATTTCTTTAATGTATACATTATACTGAGGTAGGCATTACCACAAATTGAATTATGTTCTGGGACATGGAAGCCACAAATATGAAGACTAGTTTGACCTGGTAGTCATGAAATCGCTTACACATCCAGGTAGAGGTTCTCTGTATCCAGGATTACTGATTATTGCCTCTTGTAGCATTTTGGAATGAAATTTTCATTTAAAATATGTGTACTAGTTGTTGAATGCTCAATTTTAAAAGTGATGTTTTCTTGATGGCAAGTCACCCTTAATTCGGTGTTTTCAACGATAAAACCCCGTTAAATCATTAGGAAGGCAAATATTATGATGAGCAAATTAATTCTAGTTTCATACAGAAAGTTTCTAGGAGGTATCAGAAGATAATTATCTCTTTTTCCTACCTTTCAGTCGTGTCGTCGGTTCTACTGTTTTTACTCATGAACCTGGCAGAGTTTTCAACTGAAGCATATATAACGTGCGCTTCAGATGTAAATCATGGTTACTGTTTATAAAAGTTTAATTCCCCCTAACTGCATAGCATGATTGCAGCTCTGTGCTTTCGTTACAATCGAATCTTGGCTTCTTTGGAAATTTTTAGGTGTGAGATTTCAAGAATCTAAGATTAATATCGCATATTAGGCTGAGATATCGATAAGATAAATTTATGTGCACTGGCCAAATTTTTTTTTTTGGAATACCACTCTTTTTGTGACATTAATCCTCAAGATACCAGCCTTTTGGTTGAGCGACCTCAAATCCTCAGTTTCATCGTTCACGTTTCGGCTGTTCACGAATCGTGCAAAGGGACGAACCGTGATTACAGCAAGCACGATCGTTCCTTTCCAGAAAACAGCTATCCGTTTTTTACCTCCTCCCCCTCCCCCCCCCAACCCCTTTTCTTTCCCATGGTGACTGTTGAAGTGATTTAATGCTAATAATAGGACTCATTTATAGTACCACGCATGTCCAAAAGTCCCCTCGCGACCCCTGGCAATAAATCTGCCGCCTCTGACTGAGCTCTCGTCTCCTGCCCGTCCTCCAACGCCTCCGATATTACGTGCGCCTCCCGACTTCCCCTTCCCATCCTCTCACGTTCGTTCGGTCGCGGGACATGCTGTCTCTTCTTGGCTTATCGCCGCTGTCCTTAAGTGTCCCGCCAATATCGATGATGCAATTTCGGATGCCGATGCGCGATTGTTTTTTTAGGGCAAGACACACCCCCTACCATGACTCGCGCCAGAAGCACCCATTCTCCTCCTGATGAAGCAGTAGTCCCTTTATTTTATTCTCTGCACCCACCCCTCCTCCCTTCCCCATTAGTCCTCAACCTCCATCTTTCATCCCTATTCATCATTATTAAGGGAACGTTCAAAACCCACGCTATCATCTTTGAATTGTCAGGGTACGCTCGATAAAAATTTCAAAGTTTGCCTCTTTCTCAAATTTGAAAATTTCGCGCATCATTTTCTCAATTCTAAAATGGATGCATTTAGATGCATGAAAGTGTTAACAAAAGGCCGCATTGAATCCCCTCAAAAATTTCAAAATAATTACGTAGGTTTTATCTTGAAATAATTTATGCCAGTAATTCGTCGCGAAAAGAATGATTCCTCTTAATCACTAAAGTTATTGCTATGGAAGACGTTTAAAAGTAAGTATTCAATGGTGATTATTTTGATTTTTTCTTCTTTCCCAGATTATTTTCTTGCTTTCCATTTGTTATCTGGTCAGAATTTGCCTTTCGTTTCCAAGGATTCCTCCTCCTAGCGATCAAATCGCCGAAATGAAGATAAAATAAATAATCACCATCGTATTCTGAAAATTTCAAACGATATCCATAGTAATAATTAGAGTGAATAAGAGGAAGCGTTGCTCCCTCTCAGTCGTTCGTATTTATTCTTTTCGCGACGAATTACTGGCACGAATTATTTATTTGTAAAACCTACATTCAAAACGGATTTGAAATAAAAAGAAAAGGGTTTTTTCTAGAGTTTTGGAATGGAAAAAAAAACATATACATATTTTTACCCTCCTTAGGACAAAATTCTTAGTAGTAACTGGAGTCGATGAATCTCAAAACAGCATTTATTTTGTTCATTTAATGAGGGCTATTAGTGTCATTAATGACTAATCCATGGTTACTTACGCTATTTTTTTCTTAATTTAATTGGCTTATACATTATAAATGTAATTCCTCAACTTTAATAACTTCCTCAGCAATAATAGCTGTAATTCGTCCAACAAAAAAAGGATAAATGTGTCATTGATAATGAATGTCATTGATAATGAGTAACCAAATGTGTAATATGAATACGTTCAAAAATAATAAAGCTACACTCTAACAACATTCTTAAGTTAATGACTCAACCACAGCTCGTACCATCCCCATTCCCGCGACCGTCGACGATTTGATCGCGAGGAGGAGGAATCCGTGGAAACGAAAGGATAATAACAATAATAATAATGCTTTGGCGAGTGGGGACGCTCCTGGGTCGAGCAGCAGGAGGAGGAGGAGAGTTGGGGAGGGGATGTAGCAACGACGCTCGGCGTGAAGTGCACGCGAAGATATGATTCCCTTTTCAGAGGTTGCGTAAGGGATATTGCCGATGCATGTCCGACGTCGGGAGGTCGGTCGGGTCCGTTCCGCACAATGTGCCTCGGAGAGAAAAGCGAAAGTGTGACGCGCGATCTGGAATCCACGGCAGGAATTCTCTCTCTCTCTCTCTCAAGTCCACCACCACTGCGACGACGAGGCGAGGCGTGCCGGGGATGCGTGCGTGATGAGTTTGCGAGAGTGTGTGTGTGCGTGAATGGCTGTAAAAGGAGGGAAGATGACAGGAGGCGTGGGGACGGTCGGTGAGGCCTCCCACTGGGTCGAAGGTGGGCAGAAAAATTTAACATTTTAAAAAGAATGAAGGAATTTTAGCGCAAATTCAACCGGGTATGATTGTTTTCCCTGACCGAGATTCGAATCCGGATCTCACGCGCTTGCGCCAGGTGCTCTAGGACATTATTTTAGCGACTGAGGAAACAAATGAAGGTGACCACCTTATATTTTTTATGATCTATTACTATTATTATTGCTAAAGTATTCTACCGATTAAAAGTAGGTTTCCATGGAGTACTTTAGAAGCATTCTGGGAGCTTCCCATTCCTTGATGTACTTCCCTCTTCATTTCAAAACGAGGCCTTCTCCCTTTCAGTCTATCTAAAAATTATTTTCCCTTCCTTCCTCTCCCTAGTTCACCCAAAATTCTACCCTCCAACACTTTCATCAACATTTCCTCCCCGATAAGTACTCCATACATTCTGTCTCCTCCGTATCTCATCTAAAAGCTGCCTCTCCTCACCTACCATGTCCAGAACTTCGTCGTTATGATGTATTACTTCTACACTTATTTCAGCGATATAAACATGAAACTTTGAAACATGAAAAGGCGTAAGTGATAACAAAAACATGTAATCATTGTCCTATAAATAATTGGAAGTACTATGAAATATTTTTTTTAGTATTGATTTTTTCTTCCAAGTATGATGGAACTACTTGGACCAACTATGAGAGTTGTTGGATATGCTGTAAAATACGTTCAGTAATGTTCCTTTTTCGTGGCAAACAGATACTGGAGATTAATTTTACGTTTTTATTTTGAGGTTGTTGTTATGGTTGTCAGTAATAAGGAATTGAAATGACTTTTCCACTTACTGATGAGATTATTATTTCCAAAAATGGATCAAAATAGCGTTTGTAATTTTAGCATTGACATTTTTATAACATAATTTTAACATTTAAGAGTCAACCATAGGATTGAGAATTGAGAGTAGCTTGCCAGTGATTAGAATCCTAAACACCTTTACACTTCGTATCACAAGCAACACCACAGTGGGTGAGCCCAATTCTGATAACCTCATAGTAGGTCGAAATACGGGAAACAGAGTTTTATATTTAGAAGCCTCTGAAGCTTACCCTTTCTTCGGAAAATATTAATATTCATTCAATAAGCTCCTCACCTTCTTCTCTAAACCCCGGTACTGGGAAAAAATTCAGCAATAATTTGACCTCTTATTTTCAGGAGGACACTTGAATACAGTGCTTACTCCATCCGTAGAATGAATCGTTAGGACTAGCTCCTCTACATTTGGCTCAGTATATGCTGACACCGACGGTAAGCTTCTGTCAGTCTGTCATTCTTAATGTCCGCTTCTACAATAAAAAAATTTATAGAGTTATCCTCCGAGTTGTAGAGAGAGCAGTGTTGTCTTAGGCCTCGCTTCGTGCAGGTACATTTTGGCTTTTGAAAAGGCTGAAATGGGAGGGAGATGGAGGAAATCTGGTGGTATCAATTAGTTTCGCAGCAATCTCAGGGTTCATTTGTGATTTCAGAATGATCAGAATGGAGCGTAATGCATCATTTTTCTAACTGTTTCTTGTATTTGATTTCGGTTGATAAAATTGTTTCAGAAAAAGAAATAGAATTAATGCTTAGCAGTTTAAAGTGTGTAGTAAATAGTATTTTACTAATCGCTAACCGTTTAAATTGCAATATCTGTGTGTTAAAAAAACAGGGAATTTATTTTTCATGCGACGCATGATTTTACAAAGAATTTAATGCTCTTTTATGCAAAAGTATTCCGTTAGAGTTGCCATTCAAAATTAAGTGAATGGGAAGTTTATTAAACTAATTAAGTATTAAGTTTTGTTGTTCCGAATCAAATGCTTTCCTAGCTAAGTGGCTCTCTGAAAGTACGAAAATGAGGGTCTCTATTAGTAGTGCTCAATAATGGCCAATTCGGAAAAGCAATCAAGATAACTAATAGCCCTCGCCGTTGGGCGCGCCTAGAGACCCGTGGTCGAAATGATACAATTCTCATCTTCGTTTTCCCCTGACCCAGTTTCTCGCCGGTATGTTTTCCTTGTGAGGCAGCGCGGTCTTCCCGTATCCAGCGAATGCGGACGCTACGGGCATTGCTACCCAAATTGGGAGAGATAAATGGATGTGTGTTCAAAGAAAAATGCAGTCGTGATAAGTGAGGTAGAA
This sequence comes from Ischnura elegans, assembly GCF_921293095.1. Lineage (NCBI taxonomy): Eukaryota > Metazoa > Arthropoda > Insecta > Odonata > Coenagrionidae > Ischnura > Ischnura elegans. The sequence continues at coordinate 103,305,966 of NC_060248.1, read as the reverse complement.
AAAATTGGATTTACGTTCTAAAAATGGTTGTAGTACTTTTTTTTCCTCCAACCTTGATTTTGAATTTTGTGATGGAGTGTAGGATACCATGTTTTTGTTGGAAATCCATGGATCACTAAAACCGAAAATTTTATTTCAATTTCATTATTTCAATTTTATAGTTATGCCCATTCATTACATGAAAATAAATGCAGTTCCTCTGAGCACAAGACTATTTAGACGGTTTCACACGCGTTTATAAATTGCGGCTGATTAGAAAATGATGAATAAAATACACTTTAAAAAGTTACAACAATCTATGATATTACGTCTTGAAAATAATAAGCATAGCTGATACATGTATACGTTCCAAATTTTTGAAAACACAGGCATTCATGCCAAATATATTAAATATATCCAGTTAAAAAAATTGAATTTCCTCAAGTAACCATGCATGTACATACCTCTTCCTTCACTTCTGCTGTACCTTTAAGATCACCCAGGTTTTTAGGTACGTAATTAAATTTTGTAGTGCATACACTTTCACCATATTCGCAAATTGCATCATCTGTATGTTACAAGTACAGGGAATTACTTTGTTCTGACATGCAGTGCATTATTTTGCAAAGAATTTTATATTGTTTCTAATTATATTTTCCCGTTCACTGGTCAGCAAAACTTTATATTTTGTTAGCAAATGTTTGAATTAAGACTATATTTTCCGCTTCATCAACTAATTTTAATTTCCTCTTCTGATTCCCAATTCTTGAATTCAGCAAACTATAAGAAGCCATTCCCCTAACTACTATTCCATATCGCAGTATATCTTGTACCATTGCGTTGGGCATCAAAAGGTGTATGGATGAAAGTAGTAAACTACTCTTATGGCCGCAAAAAGGCGTAGTTCTTTCCTCCATAATGCTGAGCAAAGCAAAAGTAACATTTCTTTCAGAATTGGTATTAAAATGCACCTTTAACATTTTTATTTTATCTTAACTTAGTCATTTTTAAAAACCTTTATTCGTTAACATTTATGTCTTGGTGGATCCATTGCTTGCATGTCAATCCTTTTCTAGTGGCCAAATTGTAATTAAGAGTGCATCCCAGTACTGAAAGTAAAATAAGTTGGCCAGCGTTTTTGTATATTTAACAGAGATCCTTTTGTCTGGTTAGCTTTAAATACACACCACTAAATGAGGCTCATCATAGTGTATCGTTCACTTTATTTTGAACGCTTCTTCATGAGATGGTACTTCAGCTTTACTTTTAGTCTCCTGACTTCCTTATATATGTATATTCCATCTAGTAGTGTACGGACTGCTTGTAGCGTTGGGATTTTGACCGAACGGTACCGATTGAAACCTTTGAACAACCTCAAACAAAAATCCTCGAAGTGCGAGGTGGATACAGCAAAGGAAATGACCCATTAACCTAGGTGTATGAAATTCACCTATGCTTAAATCAGTATGAGCTCCACCCTTACCTATCCAAACCAACAAACGGGTGTGTGAAACCATGCGTGGGAAATAAATAAAGACAGTGACTTTGAATACCTCCTCTCCTATCATATTTATCGCTATGTATTTACATTCATGAACACACACAAATACTTCATTATATTTAATATTATGTATTTATTTATTTATAGCCACAATGTAATGGTGGCATATCCAAACAAAGTTATCGCGGTTCAGAAGCACTTTCTCTTAATAACTTGTTGGTATTTTCTTTAAGATTCAAAGTGAGATATTAGGCTTCAAAATACTCAATCATAAAAACTGGTCGTTGCCGAGAGAACCCGAAACCGGCAGGAACGCTAATGTTAGCGGACAAAACCGGAAACCATGCCGTCCAAATCGGGACGCACGATAAAGCCCACGCGTTAATGTGTTTCTCTCATTCTCTCTTGGTCTCAAACACTGATGAATGATAGTCACGGAATAGATCTTTTTAGATCTCTGATATTCTTTTAAATTAATCAGAGATTAGAATATGTACTCATTGAAACAAATTAGCGTTACTCGCATAATAGATTTTAAATTCAAAAATATGTTAATTTGTGTAAAATTCTTGCTTGCGATTGAATAATACGCTTAATTTGAAATTTCTGTCAACTTCGCCCGCCATCCACTCCCCCCGAAAGTTTTTTTTTTCTACTATGGGGTAGGACGTTGTAACGCCCCTGTAATTTATGCACTGTCAAATTTTTTCGCTCGGACATGGCGAGTGAAAAGGTTTCGGGTCCAGGTAAACGCCCCTCTAATTTATGCGTCTGCGTTCCTCGGAATTACTGCTCATAAGGACCCCAGTTAAATGATTTATCGTCGAGCGTTATAATGTATCAATCGTGAGGGAGATGCCACTTGGAGATTTAAAAAAAATATATTTATCCTCTCGTCTCTATTAATTTGGAACGCAGTATAGACGTGCGGATATATATGGGTCAGAAAAATCTCGTCTCGATGACCAGATACGTTCCACTCCGTCATCTTGTGTTCTTTCCCGGAATATACCCACCGCGATGTATAAAAGTGATACGTTGCATTCCCTAAGGTGGCCCCAATTCACTCGACTGCAGCCAGGCCTGCGAAGCCCACGGTTCTCCGTTCCCTCCTCAAAAAGGAGATCAAAACCGGATCGTAAAGGATAGCAATTTCATTCATTTTCGTGCGGTAATGGCCTGATTTCATTTTCCCCTAGTGTAATCATAGACTTGATCTCCTGCCTGTAGCGTACCAAGCTGCTATTTCTCTCGTACGTTTAGGGGCACTCCCCACACGTTATTCCCCGCAGGGATTTAAGGATGCACGTGAACGAAAATTACTGAGGAAAAATGTTTTAAGCAACGTAAAAAAATTAGAGCAAAACTCCAAAATTATATCAATGTTAAAATTTTTAGCCGAATAACCAAAAAAGCTTTCTAAAACCTCGTTCTTCATCAAGAGTTTCAGTTTTTTATATTTATTTGGCATACATAAAGGCACCAATAAAAACTTAAAACTTCGAAAGTAATATAAATTAGTTTTTAAGTACAAGTCACATAAAATTCATTTAATGAATGTGTATTCTAGAATTGTAAAACGTAAATCTCTTATCATATTGGCGGGTAATTTTTTCACCTGATACTGAAAAGTTCTGCTGTATATTTCATATAAAATACAAATAATAAACTGCTTACATTCAGAAATTTTCCTGCTGTCAGGTTAATGAACAAATTTCCTCATGGTAAAATGCTTATCAAGAGTCATTGTGACTTAGAAGACTTAATCCTTATTTGCCTTTCTCCATCGGAGTACTCAAGATGTTTTAATGTATATTCCTCAATAATACCTAATGCAAGTGTAAGCGCTTAGAAATGGCACCAGTTAACCCTCTTCTTGGTGCACGCTTGAAGAAATTTTGCCTAATATCAAAAGTATGTTTCCAATGTGCATCGAAATGAGTCGCTCATTTTTCGTCCAGTGGGTCATAATAATAAAAGTCGAACAGACGGAGAACTCTCCCCTACTGTAGATTCTGGAAGCATATAAAAAAGGACGTGAAAGATGGATCAGCACTCGATACGGTTGGTTTCCCTCCATTTTTTCGCTATTATGACATAATTCCCTTTGTCTACGTATCTCTTTGTTCTTTTTTTTTCTTGCCACCCCGCATTCGATACCGATCGCGCACGGGTGGGTTCTGTATCGAATGCCGACCTATCGTTCCACTTCCACAGTGCAACTCCACTCCAGACTGCCTCGTCTGCCAAATCGACCGACAACGCTCTCGCTCAACATCCGAAACTACTTTGTGAAAAAAAATATATTGATGCTTAACGAAAAAACTCGCGATCAAAAATCCTTTCCCCCCTCCTGAGGCCATCATTCCCCCCCTCCCTTCGCCATCCCCTTTTACCAATCTCCCCCTTCCACTACAAAGTGGAAGGGGTTGTGAGGCCTCCTTCACTCTCCCTTTCACGTGGCCGCTTTCTCTTTCTATTCTCTGCCGTGGCCCACCCCTCATCGCCCTCCCCTCATCTCCCACCCCCTTTTTTACCGTTCCGCCCCTCTAAGCACTCTTCCCTCCCTCCCTCCTCCCACGCTGCACACCTCTATCTCTGCCTCTCTCTACTTCTCTATCTCTCTCTCTCTCTCGCGTTCTTTGCTTCCCAGGCCGGGGCAAAACTCTGCAGAGGAGTTCCTGGGCCACCTCAATACCACGTCACTGACGGCGGCCCGATCACGAGTTTTCTCGTGTTTTTTGCCGCCTTCTTGTCACGGACGGGTCACGAACGTACACGTGTTTCGTGTGTGTAGACAATTTTCATAGGTGGTTTACAAATTGGTTGAGGTTATGAGACCACAAAAAATGAATGCACTCACTCCTTCGCTCCTCATTGCTTCACCCTGCATTCATTTTAAACTTATATTCGCTCGTGCTGTGAATGCATCTTGTAATTTTAAAAGACTTAAGCAGAGAGAAAATATTGATTAAGGAAATGCAAATATGGTCCCGGAAACATGCCCATGCTGCCCAAAAAGCACAAGGAAATGGAAACTAAGAGGAAAAGCTTGAAGAATAAATCACCGGTCCTCAGGTTGATATATTGAGAACGTACAAAGAAGCATACCCCGTTACTCTTTCACAGGAAAATGGCCAAAATCCACTTTTTTTCTCGCTTTTAGCTATCGACCTCTTTCCCTAAAAATTTGCCATTTACCCCTTCTTTTCTCTCCCTTTCTTTCTCTCAATCCACACCTTACAAACCTACTTTCCGGTGGGAAGAAAGCTTTAGGAGGCCACCGTGTCTTGGCGTGGTGTAAGTCTGCGTGTTTGAGTGCCCTACCTATGGTCTCCGAGTGTTTACTGTCCTACCCTAACCAAATTTTCCATTATGTCGAGAGTTGGTCTTCAAGGTTGTACCCAGATGAGAGTTTTCGCGGTGGTCTGGTCCGTTTCACCTTCCGCATCACTTGATTCTCAATATAAGCTCCCACGAAATCAATCATACCATCTGATGTATGTAAGGATTATTAGAAAAGTTAATGCGGGTCTCAAATAGAGCCAATTTCGTCAAATTCACCAATTTGTTACATACCTTGGGTATGCTACATTATTTATTTCATTACGTCTGCTGAAAATACATTCCAGGATTATGTATTAAATTACCATTGATGATACATGGAGAAACCGACTTGCAGTTTATGCTCGTCATATGCGGAATTTTCCGGCGCAAACATAAATAAAAGCTTTACAATTTGCAATATTTTACCGATTCACTCTCTGCTTAGGCTAAATTACCCCTTTTTCTGGGAAATAAAATGAAAATAGGAATAAAAATCAGAATTTAGTTTTTCGTGGTTTCAACAGGGCCTTGCATAATGTCGAACATATTTTTTCAACAAAAATAGTTTAATGCTATCGCATTCTTATCGGAGCATAGTATTAAAGATGTTTCATTATTCCTTGCATAAATATGGTGGTGGACCATCACATGAAACTTAGGCATGTCCTCTTTAAATTTTAGACCGCCTGTTAAACTGATATTGATGACATACTCCCAGAAAGAAGGACATTGCTAGATTTTTGCATAAGTAATCATTTCTTTATCATAATAGATAACATATTTGTAATAAAAGATGAAATATATCTAAAATAAATATCTGTATAGAAGTAATTTGCCGAACGAGTTCCTTTTATCATCAACGAAATATCGTGCTATAAAAGAAGGTATTCTTACATTCGTATTTATTATATTCTTTACATACTTTTGCTGCCTAAACTGACAAATTTTATAAGATGTCAGTATAGATCAAGGAGCGTATTCAAGCGTAAATTTTCTACATTTTTTCCTATTCAAAATATTTATCCTATTTTACCGAGTTGCCACGTGATTTCAATGAAGTTCATTTGACCCGTACGTAAGATGCATATTTTTATCGATTTCCCGAAATGAGTTAATCCCATTAATGTTGAGATTATCATTAATGATTCTCTTAGATGACTGCGTTCATGATGACAAAGTAAAACTGCTATTAGAACTTCACAAAAACAATTTTTTCAAGTGTTCTCCTAACGCCTTGTCACCCATAGGCCATCAAAACACTTTTCCTGAAGTATAAGACGTCATCACGAACGATGCCCTCAGGCGATTGTAATCGTGATAAATCACGCGCTACTTTCCCTTTCGGATGAAAAAATTTAATTTTGGACTCACTTTTAAGTCCATAACTCACCACGCTAGCTCACTGTGCTGGAGAAGGCGGTGGGGGAAAAAAAGTAAATGAACCTCGATTTTTCCTGTTCTTGGTCGCTCATGTTACTCTATCGGCTGCGGCAGCGGTCTCCTCGTGCAGGGAGATGGAATTCAGTGTTGGAAGGGGTGAGAGAGGGACGTCAGGGGCTCATGACGGGGCCCTCCTTACCGGGGGTGTCGGGGGTTCTTCTTCAAAACATTTAGTGGATTGCATGTCCGGAAGTAGCTTTTAACGTTATTTTGGCTCTTAAAAACTAAACAAAAGTAAATGAAGTAGCAATTTGTGGGGGAAAAAATACTGTGAAAAATGAGAATTTTACAGTTTATAAAATTTAATAATGTTTTTTGATTCTATTATCCATTGAGTGAATTTGTTTTTTTTATGAACTGCGCTGAAATAAAAAAAAAACTTCTTAAATAACTGTTCCGAAGGAGCCTTTTAAAAAAGCATCAGGATCTTTTTATTATTCTGACACCTCTATTTCATTTATTATTTATGATCTTATTACTTTGAGTGCGTTGCAAATAAAGATAAGTAATGAAAACGTCGAATTTTATGATTTAAAAAATTTTCCAAGTAATATGAGTCTTTTTTGATCACAACTTTCGTACACTTCACGATAGACGCGAGCGTTATGGGCCCCCTAAGCTCGGGACCCTCGGCGATCGCCGACCAGCCCACCTGGCCAGACCGCCCCTGATTTTTATTCCCTTAAGCCTACTTCAGGAGTCGAAGATGCGTCGCGTACTATCATCAACATAGTGGCCTCCCCTACAAAACACCCTAGAGGTGACTCGCAGGGTATAATGTAGATGCAGATAGAAGTGTCCCAAACTTGCCAGTACCCTTCGTGATGGCAGAAATAGAAAAGCAAAAGAAATGGCGATGGGGAAACAGAAATATTTTCTTCCTAAAATGAAAAAAGACAAATCGTTAAATTTTGAAACTAGTAAAGCGTACGAACCCTCTTAAACAATGCACTGCTATGGTAAATTTTCAAGCCAACTCAAACACGTATAAATAGCATATGGGATCCGGTGAAGAAAGACCCAATACGTGAACTTAATAAAATTCAAAGTTAAGGTGTATGATTCGTAAAAAATGACACGGGCGAACAGAAAGCGTTATTCAAGTTTTAAACAGATTAGGCTGGCAGCCGCTGGAGACTCGGAGGCTACACGCTAGCCTTAGATTTTATGAGCAATTGAGAATAGAAATCTTTCGGAGCGTCACGGAGAACTTCATGTTACAACCCTACTACATTTCCAGGTCGGACTGAAGCGATTAATTAAGAGAGATATTTTGTATGGGTAGGCATGGGAATTCTTATTTCTCCCGAATAATCAAGGATTTAAATAAATGTTAGGTGGAACAAAGTTACAGCATTTCCTTTGAAGTGTCAACGGTTTGTGTCCTAACGCAACGCGCTTGTAACGGCTTACGCGGTAGCATGAAGATGTAGATACCATGTATGCCATTATGATCACCACAAGTTGTTTTTTGTCAAAGGAGCGAACACTTCCAGATCGATAGCCATGTCCAGCTTCGTAAAAATCATATACTTCATAGCTCTCTTCCTTTATTTATAATCTGCTAACACACGCTATAATCGTAGATTTGGAGCAGGATTTGGAGCTTATTTTAAAATAATTTTCGTTATAACATAACCAAATACTTTCTAAAAAAAAAAGGACACAATTAGAATTCAAAACTATATTTTATTCGGATTTCGCAATATTTGGATATATTATGCTTTTCGCTGCTCTTAGAGTTTTTTTTTACAAGCTATGAAAGTTTATGGGTTGCATCAAGTTGAAATGATGCTCAACAGAGAAAAGTCTTCCTTTCATCGGTTGCATTTTCTTGGATATTAGACTTAAAGGGACAGAACACATTTTTACCATGCTAGTCTAGTGTGCTTTCTTTGCTCGTAAAGTTTTTTTTACAATCCCCTTACAGTTGATATTAAGAAGATGTAGATTTTTTTACAAGCTATTGTCGAGGGATAGTATGAATATGTATAGGTAAACAAGGTTCTTTTTTTACTGACAAGGAGACATCGCCAAAGTGATATTCAGGGTCAGTATGCGGATGTTATTTTCTGAAACTATATAGGTAAGGTAGAAAAAATTTCACGGCTTTCTTCCACATAGGCCCGGGTTCGAGAGGTATTCGCTTGTAAAGATTTCGTGCAGCACGACATCCCTTGAGTAATTCGAAGTTTAGTTTGAAATCCATAAATTGATATCAAATTTAAAAAAGCGCGAAGAAAGTAAATAAAACGAATGGGGATAAAATGTAACACAGATTTTAAGTATTAGAAGAGAGAAAAAATGTTGCCAACCCTGGGGCTCGATCCCGGGACACCCGCTTCAGATAAGAGGACCAGCGCCCTATAGACCGCGCCGCCCAGGCCGTAGGTAAAAAGAAATATATTACTCAAGGGATGTCATACTGCGCGAAATTTTTACATACGAATATCTCTCGAACCCGGGCCTATGTGGAAGAAAGCCAAGACACTTTTTCTACCTTACCTATGTAGTTTCAGTTAATAACATCCGCATGCAGATCCCGAACATCACTTTGGCGATGTCTCCTTGTGAGCACGGAGCGGAGCGTCGGGCGGCGTCGCGTCGGCGCATGATTCCCGCGTCATTCGGATGTCCCGCCCACCTGTTGCCGCCGCCGCCCCTGCGCCTTCGTCCCACTTTCACTCCCTCCCCTCCTTCCCCCTCCCCCACCACTTCTCCTCCCGCAGTTCGCACATGCCACAAGTGGCACACACACACACACACACTCTCTCTCTCATACTGCGCACTCAAACAAGTGTGTGAGGCCGCGCATAGCCAAACCGCTGAAGGCGCCTCCCCTGCTCTCCAAATACCTCCCCTATCCCTATCGCACGCTATCTTCCTCTCTCTCTCTCTCTTCCTTTTCCTCTGAGGGGGTGGGGGATTATATTTTCTTTAAGCCTGAATCACTCGATCATTTTTTTCATCCCTTTCGAGGGATAGCTTCAGAGATCACTCCAATGATGCTGGAAAAAATTATAATAAACTAAAATGGTAACCTTCCACACAATTTTATTTACTAAAGTACCGATCCGGTTTCGGTATGACACTACGTGTCGGTACTTAAGTAAATAACTGTGTGGAAGGTTACCATTTTAGTTTATTCTCATGGATATAAAACATTTCCACCAGATATCGCCGGACACTGTGAATTATGCTGGAAAAAATGGCCGTTTCACGCTATCATTTTCCGCGGTGGTTGGAAATCTTTTAGATTCCGATAAACGCCGGTATCAAGAAGTTGACAACCATTGATTGACCTTACATGAGAATCAACCTCAGGCTTCCAACAATAATGCGGTCGCTGGACTGAATGCAATGGAAAGCAATTCTTGAGGTCCTTCTCGTGATTGTCAGATGTACAATTTCTTCGCTTCTCATCGCGGAAGATCAGGATTCCATTAGTTTAGCCTGAATCACTCGATCTTTTGTTCCATCGTTTCCGAGGAACAGCTTCAGCGATCGCTCTAATGTCGGCGGAAATAATGTCAGTTTCGCGTTAACATCTTCCGCGATGGCTCGATGGATGGAAATCTCATCCCTTTTCCCATCACTCGAAACGTCCCTTTTTCCGCCGTTGAAGCCATCGCAGGCACCGTTCTTCAGGCAATCAGAAGGCACGGTGGCGATTGTAACTACACGCTTGGCTTTTAATTTAACGACATTGTAAAGACGGAAAAAGCGATGGAAAATGGGGAACGGTGGGAAAACCGTGTGATTCAAAGAATGATGGGTGGAGCGATCACTCTTTTGGTCCCGGAAAACATAGCGCTTGAGCTATTATTCTGAGGGACGGAAAAAATGATATCCATGAATTGCCATGAGAAAAGAATTCCCCTGGACCAGGAACCACGGACCTTTGGCTTTCCGGGCCAATGCGCAGACCACTACGCTATCCAGATTCAGTAATTTCTATGGCAATTGTACCGAGGCCCATGGTACTAGATGATGGTAAAAATGATTGTTGGAAAAAATAATCGTGTGATTCAGACTTTCGGAGCGGCTCGCGGAAGGAAGCATGCGAGATTCTCTCAGGCGGATGTTTTTTTTGTATATGTGTGACACAGACTCTATGTAACTGGTACATACAGATTATGGCCATAAAAAATAATAAGTGAAAATTTCGTGGGAAAGATTATTCGTTCCATTGTTGACCGATGCCTCTTCGTGTAGTCTTTGGCATCATTGCTGTAACAAATCGATCGAAATTTGCCGTCCCTTTAGTGAAAACAATTTTTTTGGCTCAGAGAGTTTGTTTGGAAATTTCATCGCTAAAACGGGAAATGGGGGTAACCGGAAATAATATTTATCTTGCTCGGTAATGAGTACCGAAGAAATATTTTTATCTTATCCAAATTCATTACCTAGGCAAACAATCGATAGACGGTCCGCAAACGTCTAACCAAGAATTACATCGTCGGTGGGAAAGCATTGAAAACAGCACCGGGCCACCAGAATCATTTAAAAAAATCAAACTTTCAACAAGTAAGTAGCATTTGAAGGGAAATAAACCGAATAAAATCCGATGATCCAAGCGTGATTGAGTGGATTTTTTTCTATATTAAAATAAACACAAGCTATTTTCCACGATGATAAAATTTTTAATTGGATATAGGTTTCGATGTTAACATGTTACATCTTCAATTTACAAAGAATATGTAGTGCATTCACTTAATGAAATTTTTAACTGGACCTGAGGAAAGTAAGGAAAGAGATGAGGGAGAGGAGATAGGAAAACCTGAAGAATATGAACGGAATAGTGAGGAGAGAAAAAGAGGGGAACATGATGCCTCGAAAACTGGGGAAAGATGTGACGGGGGCTCGTAAGGACGGAGGCAGGGAATAAGTGAACCAGCGAATGAAAATAAATGCGTAAATTATCGGATTTAAAATCGTATTACGTCTCTCCTCAGATAAATGACTGCATGCACCTCTTATATCTTGCCGTGAGGCAAGGAGAGAGACAGCGGGGAAATTTTTAGAAAGGGGGAATTTGGACCTCTTCGGTTCGTAGTACCCGCGTCCTGAAGCGGGCCCTCTGGCTGGTCGTGCGATCCCATCTCTTCATTTTCGGCATCATCCCTCACTGCCCTTCTTCCCCTTAGGAAGTCACCTCAGGCCGCCCGTCCTTCTAGGTCGGACTGGGGAAATCCCAGCCCGTATATTTCGCGCCTGGTCGGACACGAGGTGAAACCGCTTAGGTGGTTTTGTTTTCTAAGCATTTCCGGTCATCTTTAATGCGTTTTCCACTGAATTTCTGGGGTAAAATTTTTTCTCTGCCGAATTTCACTCTGTTTCCTATTCTTTTCCGGGTAGTTTTTGGTAGAAATGTTGAAGGAATCTAATCTAGGGCAGATAGAAATATTTCGATTTCAAGTCTCCGTGTGCCTCGTGAGTATCAGTAGGGTGAGAGTGAGGCGGTTCATTGAGTACTTGCTCGGCATTATAAGATTCACGTGAAAATTAGTCCCTTACTGCGATGCTATTCATTTAAATCATATTATCTAACTCCCCTATATCTGGGTAAAAAAATATCTCGCGGTGTGCGAAAAAAGAAAACCTCATATCAGGCCATACATTTGATGTCATTATATACTCAAACGTTAATGAATGCTCATTCATTTCAATTATCTCGTTGCTTATGGGAGTGTTTAAATCTTTCATACCCCTCTGGTCTGACAGATATTTGAACCTGAACACTTTAATACGCATTCTTCCCTTTTAAGTGCTATTGATCTATTTTTTTTATAATTTCATTAGGAATTTTTGCACTGATTCTAGTACGACGTTAGTAATTATTTTTGCGGTGATGCGAATGCGTGAAAGCAGCAACTTCGAAAACATGACTTTATTTAAACCAAAAATAAATGCAGACATTCTAAAAGTGGTTATGCAAAATTATGTAATTAATGTTAGTGTCCCGTTTCATATGAACAAAATATAGATAATTAACTTAAATTGGCAAAATAAAAGGATTCAACAATAAAAAATACATTTTCGTTATCCGTTCCTAAGGCATGGCTCAGGAAATATGAATGATTCCCTGATCCGTACGCAACGCGTTTAGGTAATTAAATATTAAATGGAAGTGAATTGATATTTTCTTCGCTCGGTGATGAGTATTATTCGCGCAAAACTTAAATCCCGATATTCCACTGTACCTTATTAGTATAAATATTAATTCCATGAATTTTTTTATAAAAATAACAGCAATTATTTCCCTCAAATCCAGATGTATGTAGGACATTTATGTATAATAGATAATGGCCCTAAGAAGGCCATACCTTGAAGCACGGGATTGAAGGCGTTAACTTCAATTATTTTATGCTTATTCTGTAGTTTAAAGCACAACATTAATGTAAGCTATTAAATTAATTAAATATATGGAATTATTATGTTTTTATTAGGATTGAATTAATTATAGGAATTAAAGATAGGAATTGAAATGTATGAATCGAGGAATCAAAAGACAAATTAATGAATTCATTTCAAGTAACAATGGAATAATCAGATGTTATTATTTCTCCTAATTTTAAAATTATCTCGTCGCACTAAAAGCCGCATGTTACGGACAGGACTGGCATAAATGGGTAGCAGAAAGTATAATGTAAATGGCATCATTACGATAGGGTAGTTTCCTTCATCAAAGAAAACGAAAGGCATTGAATGCGAAACGTTACCCACCTATAATGTATTCATAATATACAAATTATTTGGTTTTAGAAATCCCAGTTCAGACGAATGGCCAAGGTCAATTTAAACCGCATTTGAAAAAGGCCACAATGGCGCCCATGCGATGCCACTCCACGTGACGACACAGGGACCTAGTTTCTATACGAGTAGATAGGAGTTTTACATCGTCTGAGATTGCCGATGCATGCATGAGGCACAGAGCTCAGGGAAACATGTCTTAATAATCACCTATTTAAACTGCCTATGGTCGGAAAGCTTTCTTCGTTGGATAGGATATTAATAATCCTTATTTAAGCCAAGCGCTACCTACTAGCAGGGTACTCTGCTACCTGCAAGCAGCCTGCATTGTATCAGCGCTCAAAGCCTCGCCCCAAGGTCACCTCACACGGCGGCAGCCAGAACCAGAATGACGTCACATGGGTTTTCCCAGAATTCATACCTAGCCGTCGCGTTTTCGCGTGCTTGAAAATTTTCACTTTTCATTTAATCTCGAAAAATAGATATCGTCATCTAAAAATCTAAAAGCGTGAAATACGTACTCCAGGAGTGGAGGAGGAGGAGAATCTTTCGATTTAGGCAATAAAAAATAATAGGAAACCACCCTATTGTTGACTAGTAAGTCCGTCTTACGCGTGTGCAACCTGATGAAAAAATAATGCCTGCTTAATTTCACATTCCATTTGATTTTTTTTTAATGATTAGCATATTATATAATTTTGTAGTTCATCGAGGCTACTAATTTGGGTGTATTTTATACATATCTTAGTACATTTTTATTCCATATTTCGATTCAAATCCAGGCATTTCCTGTATCATGTAACTGAATTTACTGGCCGAATTTCCTTTTTCAAGGCGAATTTTTATCTATTAAGAAAACATATTTTACTAAGAAATTGCTAAATTTCAATATAAAATGCTGCTAACTATTGTTTGTATTATATTATGTAAATAATTAGATATTATTGAAAATATTTGCTAAATATTTTCTGCCAAAGTGAATATAAAAACTTATAGGTTCTATCAAATCAGCACAACTAACGAAATAATATCTCTGGATCAATAAATTTTATGAAGAATGGGACAGTAGGATTAGTATTGTGAAGGTTCTAGTCGAATTATTTAAATTTTCGGACTTAACTTTGGATTGCCCGCTGGGAGGGTCTCGTAAAATCATTTTTTGATGCGGTTTGTCGGTAATAAACTATTTTGTACAAATGTGATGCAAAAATATTTAAAATTATTCGCAAAATGTACGAAGAGTGGAATCCACAATAGATGGTAGCCAAGAGGATGCATATAAAATGTTTTGATAGGGGATGAGTGGTCTATTTTTACAGTAATAGGGTTTGGAGAGAGAGCCGTCGAACTAAGGAGATTGGGTATCCTCGTCCACCTCCAAATTGAACCCTCACCGATACTTCTTGAACTATCGCTTACATTGGTATAACCCTGCGTTCCTTTAGGTTACTTAATTCATGCAATTATTTCAGATTTTATCTATTCTTAATCCAGTCCGCTTAAAGCTGTGTTCCCAGTAATTTAACTTTGGGTAACTTGAGTTGTTATGAATCGTAATGATTAATGGCTCATTCCATCACAGCACATACTACTTCAAACACGAAATTGATTTTAGGAGATTTACGACATCTTAATGCATCCGAATGGATTATACAATTTTTTATACTATTAGTTTATTTCAGGAAATATGTGAGATTTTCTACACTAAAGATTATCCAAAGTCGAGTTGACACCGTTTTATGTTTTCACAATGATTAATTTCGTACGACGCATTTCGGCTGACAGAACCATCATCTGGTGTTTTTGTGAGCCATCGGACGCTCTTTTGAGTTTTCAACTGCATAGTTATCTACATATTTGTACTACCCCGCAAGCTGCCTCTAGTGGAGTGTGGCGGGGGATGAGGGAGGGTGTTAGGGCACCAGCCGATATATTTATAAAAAAAACAAAGGAAAAGAGATGCGCGTAGGGGGTATGTGACTTCAGAGTTTGACCTAGTACTTATTGAAGTCCTTGTTTTTATTGCTCGGGAAAAAACGAATTTCTGTACTTATCCGTACGGCCAAATATTTCTCTTATTTCTTCGCCGCTGTCGAACCTAAAACATAGTTGAGGTTCTGAGATTATGCTCTCAGTGTCCCTCTGAAAGATTCTTCGGCATTCTTCATAGCTCAAGCAATCTAATCGTAGCACTCAGCTTGCGTGTGTCTTGTTAATTCCCAATCTAATTCGTGTAAAAGCTGTTTAATGCTCTGTGATCGCTCGTAAAAATATTTTAGTTTCATTTATAATTTTGTATTTAATTTTTATCCAGTCTGTGCGGCAGTTTCCATTAAGTTCTTAGAAGACTGATGGGTGATTTTAAGGACGAGAACATTTTTTTTACGCAAAAAAGAGTTGTGCAGCAACAAAAGTGTTTGATATCATGTTTTAATCTAGTTTGTTCCCGTAAAATGCTCATTTTTATAAATTTACCCGGCTGTTACGCAATATGTTTTGACAATCCTTTTCACTTTTCCTTCTGCCGTCGTAAGCGAAGTCCTATCCGTAAAACACTTCGCACTATTTCTTAGCTCGGCGAAATCGCGCAGCCTCTCTTTGTTAGGCCGAGTTAATTCCAATTGCACTGTCTAGAATATGGCTTAAAGATATTGATAGTTTGTCCAAATTCAGTAGAGTAGATATTACATGTTGGCGCGGTCCCTCCCAGCCGCCAGATTTTTTTGCTCGCAACTTCCTCCTCAAGTCCACTTTTCGTGCTCTGGCTCACGTATTTGGTGGCTCGATGCGGCGC
This sequence comes from Ischnura elegans, assembly GCF_921293095.1. Classification (NCBI taxonomy): domain Eukaryota; kingdom Metazoa; phylum Arthropoda; class Insecta; order Odonata; family Coenagrionidae; genus Ischnura; species Ischnura elegans. The sequence goes on along the minus strand of NC_060248.1, from coordinate 103,290,172 downwards.
GAGATAGAGTGAGGCGATCACGGCGCTGCTCTGCTCTTTCCATAGGGTGCCAAAGGGAGTGGTCACGCGTATCCCTTCCAGCCGACGTGCGACGACGCCTCTTGGAGCTGGCCTCGATGGACGAAAGTGGGCTACTGCGTCGATACCTCCCTTGGGCGCACCGATCCCAAGCGCGCAAAAGACTGACAGGGGCCTCAAAAGAGGAAAACTCGTGGTGAAAGAAGAGTTTTTACTTTTTCGCTTGATTACACTCGTAATGAATAGGCACTAAATATTTTTCCTTGCTGTAAATTCATCAACTATTTCTATGCCAATTGTTACGTTTCATCATCCAGTGTCACAAATCGTCGAAATAAGAATGCTTAAGAATTATGTAGGCTTGGAAAAGAACCAACTGTTTTAAACATTGGCTCAATCGCTATTTTCCACTCAGTAATGCCAAAAAGACTTTCTTCACTTTACAACTTTATCTTTGTGCATAAAATTACTTTATAAGCAATCTCCCAACCTTGATCATTATGATCTTTTTACCCTTCGTGCTCTTCTTTCGACACCAAGACAAAAAACACTCCTTTGGCTATAAAGCTATCCCTTGAATCTAATCAGCTTACTCCATCAACAGTACGTTTCTTTGTAGCAAAATAGCTCTTATTTTCATTTTACGCTCATATATTAGCTCATGATTGCTTTTCGATGGACAGGAAAGATTAATTACGGTCGCTAAATCCCTATAATCAGCTCTATCAGTCACAGAGGATCAGACTTTTCTACGTATAAAATGGAATTCAAACCTCGATTGATACCAACACTGGCAGTTCTTCTGATGAAACCTTGGAACCACCACTGCTTTGTCCTAGCCATAATTGGGTCGTTCACTCTGATCCGAAGTCGCAATTTAATACAATAATTCTGTAGATGGATGGGAAAGATAAGTTGAAATGAAAATAAACGTCTTCCTCATTCAGCCATTTTCACATACTTTAAAATGAAAAAAAAATACAAAAATTGCCGCGCCCATTTTTCATGAGTTGGTTACGTCACTGAAGTTCTGGTTCATTAACTCGTTCAGAGAACCGAGGACTGACGGAAAGAATCGTTCATTGGAGTTTAATTACAACGAACCCAACATGAGACGGATATACAAGGCCGAGAAGTAGCAGAGAAACGGTGAATCTCTCGAAAAGTGTCTATGACGCCATGGGATTTTCAACAAAATGGGTGTAAGCCCGTCGATAAATCATTACAAATAGCTCGAGAATGGGGCGACGGATAGAAGAATGGGAAAATACGGATGTACGTATCTTCTAAACTATCAAAATCGAGAAGTATTAAAAAAAAATGATAGACAAGTCCATTACAGGACCCTTAGGGTTATTTAGGCACCAAAAATCGATTACGCTGCTCGATTATACTTGATTCACTCATAGCATAAAATTTACTATCCTCGAATTTTAGTTATCATAAAAACATTTACCGCAGAGGTTTTTTCGGCGGAACGTTTCACTTCACCCTTCGCTCATGCATTGGGGGTTCCATGAAGCATTTGAATCAGCACCTCTATTTGCACTGCTATTAAATCCATGACGTTATTACGTAGCTTAATAATATGTTGTAGAACCATTGTCGGTAATGTATAATGGGACATTCTGCTCCACATTAACTTTGATGTCTTGCTACTTTTTTCCATGCTACGATGTTTCGGTGTCGTGTCTTAGGGGACTTACTTATTTAGTCAATCATTACTCTTTGGTTTACGGTCTCTTATGACGAACTGTAGGCGAAATCAAAGCAAATTGTGATCGAAATCACTTCATCTTACCTAATGACAAAAGGCTATTCAACACTTTTAAATTGAACTTAATAATGGTAATAACCTTAAACCGATACACCTTACTTTCATTTTTCTGTATTCAAAGCCGGCTACAGATTTTCGTCGTCAATTATTTCAGACGAATGACGGATTAAAGAAGGGGTGACATCAAATTTATCAATAATAATGTTAAAATGGTAATCATAAAATTAGATTCCAAATGCAAGCACTTGTTACACCAGTTCAATACGCAATGCTTTAGTTAGTGTCTGCTATTTTTTCTGGAAAAATTCTGTAAAATGCTCATTATATGATATATATTAAATAACCTCAAGATTCCATGAGCAGCCGTGAACAAAACCTTCCTCTCCCACTCAAAAGAACAACATTAGCTATCCCCTTCGTGTGCCGAAGTTGAACAAGTGAAAAGTAGGTAGTGTGTCCATCCTTGTTCCAAACACAAGCATCTTTTCCTTCCCTACTATTTGCCGTATGACAAAGGAGTTGGACCCTTTTGTCGCACGACACCCAGCTACTTACGCACCATCAATTCTGTGAATTGTTTGCTCTGATCCATAAGCTTTTCAATTTTTTTTATTTTCACTATCCGCGACGCCGAAAAGCAAGCAGCCGTCACCGAATAGATAAGATAAAGCACTAAGGCGTACTCCGCCCACCATGAGGAGGTCTGCTGGGTGCTGATGTCTCTACTCGGATGAATCCTTAAAGACGGCGCCCCCCCCCCCCCTCCCCCCCGTCGTAGTTGATGGCACGAAAGAGGAGAAGCTCCCGTCGATCGTGGCGGAAAGAATGCGCATTCCGCCCGTCACTCTTGTTTTGTTCCGAGCGCGCACGGCCGTGCACGTGGCCCAAGGGTGACTCCTCGTCTCGCGCGCACGGGTGGAGTGAAGAATCACATTGCATTACTCAGCCCCAGTCAGCCGGCCACCGCCTGGGCGCGGGTGAAATCACCTTCATGCCGGGCAGCGTGATGACGGCATGTGAACGACGGGGAGGAGTAGCATGCTCATGTTTGAGACTGCTTTTTTTATGATCCTCGCGGTACCCTCGTAAAATGCGAATAGGATCACGCTGGTCCATACGATGTATAAGCAACGATTCCACCAGCACCATAGAAAATGGGGTACCAGGGATCATATCTTGGGGGGAGCGCCCTCATCGTTCAGATTGTGACATATCAGCACAGAAAAGGCGAATGGAATCAAAACTTAAAGAAAATGATGTATAACCATAGCAGCTTTTTACTATTTATTTTATTTATTGCAGTTATATGCCTGAAGTTTTTTATTGTTAATCTTGTTGCATTTCTTACATTAGCAAGATATATCTTTGCTTTCAAGAAAACGCATCATAACCATGAGATCATTTAATTTTTCTGGCTTCTATTGGGAGTAGCTGTCTCCGGTATTATTTGGTACTGATTTTCATTTTATTTAATTTAAATGGGCCAGTAGTTTCAGAACCATAGCCTCCAGACCATTCAAACTGAATGTAAAACATTTGCCTCTACTGAAATCCTGATCAGTAATAACACTTCCGTGGTGTATTAGCCAATTAAAATGTATGCCTTCCAAAGCAGTTTTAGAAGCAATAAGTATGTGTATATACTATTGATTACTTACAGAAATATTTTTTTACCGCCCTTTGGACGGTTCCTGAGGCTCTCGCGAACCACCAGTTTGGAACCATTTAATTAGAACAAATAATTTCGAAGTATTTTCGGTTTCAACTTCAAGGTGGGCACCAAAGATTATCATCAAGACCTCAAAGGGCTCCGCGGACCACAGTTTTCAAACGTGACGTTGGACACGCTACTAATACGCTAGAAAATCTGATATTCCCAAATACTTGGTTTCTTCGTGCCATTATTTCGCGCGAAAATAAGAATTGATTTCGTCGTAATTATCTCAACTAGGACTACCATGCAGTAAAATTCACTAATCGGTGATCGCGTTTGAGGAATCAAAATGAAAAATAGCCAACAATTATTCAATTTTACTGAATATATGAATGGGAAACAGATCTCATCAGGTAAATATAATAGTGTGGTTTTGCTCTCGAAAGTTTGCCTGGGCGAAACAGATTCCTTCAGTAATACTACTGATTGTGACGTTGGAATCAAAAGATGAACAGAGTGCCAGAGAATACGATTTCAGGCCGCTTTATTGCTAAGCTTTTCTTTAATATTCATGTTTTTTGCATGACGTTCGTACATTCAGATTAATCTATCATCATTCTTGATAGATTAATCTATGTCTTCGAGAATATTTATCGGTGAAAGTTTATAAAAGTGGAAATTAATCAAAAAATGCCCATATTTATTAGCTAACAATTTAATAAAAAGAAATAATGACGGTGAAAATTAAGTTCCGGTCTCATACTTTTTTCTAAAAATTCAGGCGCTTTTCCACTGACTTAGTTTCAGCGTTGTCATCTAAAGCAAGTTGAATATCCATGGCTGATCATCAACAAAAGTTTCCTGCGTGTCACACGGTTGTCCTCCCATTCCAGCTTTAACGTGGGTATATCTTTGTACAGCAGAAGTGCTTGATGCCGCGGCATGCCGGTGCTGTCACAGAAGACCGTCATGCGGCGGTCTCCAATTCCCCACGCAAGCGTAAAAAGTAAAAAGATGCTCTCCGCCTTCCTTCCGTCGCTGTTCTTTCTACGACGTCGAACAACTAATGACTCACCTATCGGTCTCATTCAAAATTGCCGACAATTACGATTTTCTACCGCTGAATTCGTCATGAATCGCTAAGAACTCTCGGTGCAGAATAGCGCCTTCTGCATGAAAAGTATTATACATTAATGCAAAGAAAATACTGATTTTTTTCTTGGATCAGTCTATTACTCACATGGGCCAGCTTATTCAAATGCTTATAGTAACAGCTCATTCTTCCCCTTCAGTGCCTAAAGTAAAAACCCCCATACGCTACTATCATTATATTTTGGCACAATTGCAAAAATTATTTAGAAATAAAATTTTTTGTAAATTATTATGCATATCGATAGCTAAGTTCTAAAAAATCTGAAATTCGGCCGGTTTGAGATGGATATCTTAAGCAAAGTGTAAGCATAATAAAAATACAAGCAAAGTACAACTCTTTATTTGCAAATGAATGCTTCTTTTTCAGTTTTATGAACTTTTGGTTTTTAATTTCAGTGGGCAAGTAAAAGAAATAAATGTTTTTTTTTCTCTCCTGAAAAGTTGCTATTTTTGAGATACGTGTTGTTAGAACTTAGCCATCGATATGTAAATGAACCTTTTGTTCACTGGGTAAAATCTAGTGATACTCGATGTTTGTGAAAACCTCAAGAACGTTCTGGGGGGGCTGAAGCCCCTATAGCACCCTCTGCTGCTAATTAACTGTCCGAGATCATCAAGACACTTCTATCATCTATATAATGATACAGGAGTCTAAGATTTTCAGAGAAGTTCTCAGTCATATTATTTATAAGAATGGGCGACCCTAGGAGGTGAGTAGGTCAATTTGATGTCGAACTGCAAAACTAAAATCAGAAAGAAAATTTTAATATTTCTATTAATTTTTTCCTTGTAGTTGGGGAAAATTGGAAATACAAGTGCCATGGCTTTTTTCATTGCAAAAAAATTAAAAGTGATTCGTCTGAATCCATTGCTGCCACGATTTTCCCTTCAGATTTGGACCTTTCTTTTTCGAGACTTGCTGTCGGGTGCCCATCAGTTGGGCCTTTGGGTGTGACCGCCGCTGGTGAAAGCTGCACCTTTACATGAATAATGGAAGTCTGGCCGAGACATAGGAACTGGTTCCATCCTGACGGTGCTGGGGTGGTTTCTAATTTAGAGGTAGTCTGAAAAACTATCCTCAACTTCCTCCAAAGAAAACTCCATCAATGCAGCGGTGATATTTTCAGTGGTTGATCTCTTGGCATGAGTCATGTTATAATTGACTATTATATGAATTGACTAGATATACATATTGTGCCTCATTTTTTTCCAATCGTCTTGGAATCTCCGTTACTCAATTATTGAAGGATAAACCAATCATTTCGGACATCTAACTGTCACATTCACTGGTTAGGATTTCACGTTGCTGCCCGTTGTTCCGTGGATTCCTGATGCCGGTTGTTCATGTTCCTAGAAGGGCAAAATACTTTTCCATCATTAACTTAGTTTCAGTTAAATTTCTAACTGCGAATGCATCTTTGACAGTGGCCCTTTTTATTTTTAAAACATTTTTAGTTCATATATTAAATTGTAAGGAAGCAAGTATCGAGCTTGGGTGAAGTACAGCTCTTTTAATGCTATATGTGGGAGATAGAATCGTTCGGCTTGTTTGAGAACAAGGCACTATGAAGCTTTCCAAAGATCGCATGCTTCATCTCGTTCAAAAAATGCAACATTTCATAATTTCCATTTCTTAACGTGAAGTGTATTTCAGAAAGGCTCCACAGGTATGAAGGGAGGTAGGTAATAGATTGTCAAACTTCCATTCCACCCTAAGGATGTCTAAATCATGATAAAAGCTGTTTCAGAAGTTAAACTCACCATGGATACAATGGGCAAGGTTTTGTACCGATGGCAGACAAATCTCGCTGACTTCATCATCAATAAAAAAGCGTAAATTGTAAGCGTCCTTTCAAAAATATGAGATTTATCCACCGACTGCTCCGCTGGTAACCAAACTATTCATATTGGAAGAAAATACGAATAGTTTCTTTTGGTTATCATTTTTCGATTATCTACGCCCAATTTAAAGATAAATCACATATATATGGTGTATAAATGACGGATCTTGAAAGTTTTAATCGATTGGCCTTTCGAGTTTCAACCAAATGCATGGAGATGTTTAGAGTAGGATTGCGTAGACGAGGCGATGAGATGCGCGAAGGAGAGAATCCTTTCTGCAAAGGAAGTCTGTTGCCGTAAGTGCTAGCTGAGGCTGGATAATCTACGTGCTTGGAGTAGAGAAGCTTTGCCACTCACGCTTTGGCTCTTCTCGGAAAAGTGAAAGTTCGCTCAAGGTCATTCGCGGGTGGGGATAGTTTGTTTTGTCTCCGCGAAGTACATTAAATAAAAACTCTGCTTTGCTTAATTTTCCTGAATTACATATCCAAGGAATAATTCCAACTAAAGCTTTGTTCAAATTTTGCGCATATATTTGCTGATTTATTTTTTATTTAATTAAGACATCAATGTTTTCTCCTCCTACACCAATTTTTTGACTAAAGCAGAGAGCACTTGGGAAATTATTATTCGTGGAGTAGAACTTTGTATTGTGTGGGACAGATTTGAAATTAAGAGATCAGTTTGCATCCATGTAGAATACACTCTTTGATATGTTCCTCTTCTTTTATCTGATTCGGTTTTTTTTTCATTTGTTAAAGGTCGTCTCTCGTCATGAGTGAGGATAATTAATATTTTCCTGTTTCATAAATGATTTTGTATCATAACCTGTGCAGCAGATTCTCATGTCTGCTTCCAATGAAGAACGCAGTACATTTTTGTCTGAGTTTGAGAGAACCTATGGCTGAGATTTACAACAATCCTAAATTAGCGATAGCGATAGGTAGATAAGAGTTTTACATCGTCTGAGATTACTAATGCATGCATGAGGCACAGAGCTCAGGGAAACATCTCTTAATAATCACATATTAAAAATACCTAAGTTCGGAAAGTTTCCTTTGTTTGAAAGGGGAATAATAATCCTTATTTAAGCCAAGCGCTACCTGCTATCATGGTACTCAGTTACCTGCTAGCAGCCTGCGTCGTATCAGCGATCAAGCCTCGCCTTACCTTACTCTCACCGCTCAGGGATAAGGCTTCATGTTGCAGACAGTTTCGCGCTAAGAATGTGATGACATACGGTTTTTTGATTGTCGGTCTTATTAAATTTTGCTTGTTTATTATGAAAGGCCAAAAAACTAAATAGAGTAGTTTCCTTCATCAAAGAAAACGAAATGCATTGATTGCGATTCCTTACGCACCATTAGTGTATTCATTATATTCAAATTATTTGGTTTTAGAAGTTCCAGTTTAGACGAATGGCTACGGTCAATTTTAACCTCATTTGAAAAAGGCCAGATTGGCGCCCATGCGATTCCACTCCACGTGACGTCACAGGGACCTAGTTTCTATACGAGTAGATAAGAGTTTTACATCGTCTGAGATTACTAATGCATGCATGAGGCACAGAGCTCAGGGAAACATCTCTTAATAATCACATATTAAAAATACCTAAGTTCGGAAAGTTTCCTTTGTTTCATAGGGGAATAATAATCCTTATTTAAGCCAAGCGCTACCTGCTATCATAGTACTCAGTTACCTGCTAGCAGCCTGCGTCGTATCAGCGATCAAGCCTCGCCTTACCTTACTCTCACCGCTCAGGGATAAGGCTTCATGTTGCAGACAGTTTCGCGCTAAGAATGTGATGACATACGGTTTTTTGATTGTCGGTCTTATTAAATTTTGCTTGTTTATTATGAAAGGCCAAAAAACTAAATAGAGTAGTTTCCTTCATCAAAGAAAACGAAATGCATTGATTGCGATTCCTTACGCACCATTAGTGTATTCATTATATTCAAATTATTTGGTTTTAGAAGTTCCAGTTTAGACGAATGGCTACGGTCAATTTTAACCTCATTTGAAAAAGGCCAGATTGGCGCCCATGCGATTCCACTCCACGTGACGTCACAGGGACCTAGTTTCTATACGAGTAGATAAGAGTTTTACATCGTCTGAGATTACTAATGCATGCATGAGGCACAGAGCTCAGGGAAACATCTCTTAATAATCACATATTAAAAATACCTAAGTTCGGAAAGTTTCCTTTGTTTCATAGGGGAATAATAATCCTTATTTAAGCCAAGCGCTACCTGCTATCATAGTACTCAGTTACCTGCTAGCAGCCTGCGTCGTATCAGCGCTCAAGTCTCGCCCCAAGGTCACCTCACACGCCGACAGCTGGCTCCAGAAATACGTCACACGGACTTTTCCCATCATTCCTACTTCGTCGCGTTTTCGCGCGCTTGAAAATTTTCACTTTTCGTTTAATCGCGAAAAATAGATATCGTCATTCGAAAATATAAGAGCGTGAAATGCGCACTCCAAAAAAAAACTTGGCACAAATTTAAAAGGAAGTGTAAATCATTAAACCTATGTCAATAAAAATGATTTTACTCAGAATCAAGGGAGTTTTATCAGTTTTCTGTCTACTTATTTCATCCCTGATTGTTTTCATCTTTAGTGGAAGGGTTCCGACATTTAATCTGGGAATCATTTTTATTATTGTCTCCGTAATCACTTAAATACCATAATCGCTCATTCCGCTCTTTTGCCAACCAGGTGCCATTTAATTAATCGTTGATCAGCTTCATGATTAGGCCCATGCTGACAATGAGTACCAAGAGAGGAGAGACTGGGAGATAAGAGAGCGATAGCCAAGGTAAGCGAAAAAAATCACTATATCCTAAAGCGAACAATAATGAGTCATCTATTTAAAAATCACACTCCAGATGTGAAAAGGACATTTTCCTTCGGTCATAGTACCGTTTATCTCTATAATTCTACATCGCATAGTTTATTTTAACTCAACGTGGCTCACGCCATAATTCTCTGTATTAATCTTCTACTTGTTACTTCAGAAAACCTATAAGAAATCCATTTTCCTCCAAAGAATGTTTTATGTATTAAATCTCTGCATTTTCCAAAACATATCCCCACACTTTAAATGTCGAATTTGCTTTTTTAGTGGTGAAACACTTATTTTTTTACATTTTTGTCAATTGCATACTATTCACGGGAAAAACGTATTTTTAAAATCTTTTTTATTTTTTTTTATTCTCTACTTTTTAGTGATGATTCGTCTAATCGATGAAACCAGTGCTGTTAAAAAATTTCTAAAAGTTAAAGAAACTAATGATGTATTAAGAAAGTTACGAACTATTTTAAAAATGGAAATTTAGTTAATTAATTAAGGTAAATTGAAACAAATTTTAAATGTCTGATTATTAAGTATTCTATTGTCATCGGAACCAAACACGAGTGCAAATTTTCAACTCGATTCAACAACGGGAAGAGGGCTGAAAATCAATTACAAGATTCCATTGATGAAACAAACAGGCGAAACAAGTTAAGAAAAAGCGTGTAAAAAATAGGATAAAGTGAGAAAGTAAATGTACCATATTTTGCCGTAGTCTTTCGTAATCCGTGAAAAACATTTTCACGAAGGCATGTTTTACGATTACAATTTTTTTCAGCAATGCATCTCTTTCATTTTATCGCTTCAGTAAGGAGTATATCGCTTCAGTAAGCGATTTAGGAGTGACTCCGAAATAATATCTCATGAGTCACACGACTGAAACACGCACCGGATATTTCGCGCACCGACCGCCGACGCCTTATAACAAATGGTCGACTCGTGATCAGCGCCAGTATAGTCGTTATTCACCATTTAACCGCTGCGGGTGAAGAGTCAGCATTTGTCCGTAGAATTTGCTGACGTTTCTGTCGGCGTTTGGGAGAAGGTAAAGTTTCATTGCTCCCTTTTTCTTCCTACAAATGGAGTGTTTCAGAGCTATTAACACATTTAATAATATTTCTTGGAGTTTTAGGTCAATGTAAAACAAGTTATAGCCAACGTTTCGATTTATTTAAAATCATCCTCAGGGCTATGAAAGAGAATACATGAATACATGAGAATACAACAGAATTCATGTATTCTCTTTCATAGCCCTGAGGATGATTCTAAATAAATCGAAACGTTGGCTATAACTTGTTTTACATTGACCTAAAACTCCAAGAAATATTATTAAATGTATTAAACAAGGTCAAGAATAGAAGAGGAAAAAAAAATAATAGAGCTATTAACTTATTATGAGAACACTTGTTTGCTTAGGTCGATCTATTGGAACTGTTCCATCATCAGTGGACGAGGTGCGAAGTCCCCAAGGCGCCTCCATAGAGAGGACTTGGGGCAATATTTTAATGAATTTAACAAAAGAGTCCAGTTTCCTATTTTAAATAGCAGTGTTTTCAGTTTATCTAATTTCTTAGTAAACATGTTCACTTTTTTTAAAACTTTACCTACCGGCTTTTCAGCAGTCGCTAGAAGAGTCGTCAAAACTTGGTTAAAAATTTTCTTGAGACAAAGGGCTGTTCAATCTGAACGCTATCGTTTACACTTAAGAAAACAATCGCTCGCGATTCACCTGGGTTCACGAAACGATCAGGTACATACGATCTGTACCTATGGCGAGGTAGGGCCCCGGTAGTGATTTCCGCCCGCTGGCCCTGGTCATTCCACTCCTAATTCCCCCACCTATCCTCTCGGCAAAATATCTCTTAATTCATTGCATATATAGGTCGTGGAAATATGGTGCGGCTCTAAGATGATGTACTCTTGAGTCGCTCTTAAACATATCTGCTTATAGTAGATACCATAATAACACGGTTGATCATTTCATTCCATAAAATAAGAGAGATAGACTTTAGAACAGTTACATTTACGGTGCCGTTTTTTCCTTGATCGATAAGAGACTATGACGGCAGCTTTAGGACTTAGAAATAGGTTAGTTAACTGGTAGTGAAACTTATTAACTTATATATTCCTAAAAGCATGTATTTGAATTTTCCTTGTATTTATAACAGCGTATTTTTACCTTTTCCTGCTTAATTGGCAGATTTTCTTCATAAGTAGGATGTAGTAGATTATGTGTTACCTATATGTAGCGTACATGACACGTAGTGAATATTATTAATGGAAGTAAATTTTAATCCTCTGGAGCGTTTTGACGACGTTCACCCCCTGCCAAACACCTCTGTGGGTGGCTTGCTCTGTAAATTGTAGATGTAGATTCGTTTCGCACCGTCTACGCCGAACAAGCCCCGGAAAGTTCGGCTGTCATCGCTGACGAAAATGCAGTCGACGCTCATGAAGATCGTAGCTTCCGAAAGAGACTGAAGTGCAGTCGACTCCCTTCCCCTTCAATGAGAAACAATTCGACTCGATTGAGTCCGTCACAAGTGCGCACACTTTATAATACGCTGGTGCGATAAGCAGAGTCCTCGGCGATAAAGCGCTAAGTGATGAGTGCAGCGCAAGGGAGGAGTGCAGCGGAGATATCGACGCGCACTTCCCAGGGGCGGGGCTGCCGGACGGAGATTCTCACGTGTGCGATATGCTGTGTGAGATATGCGTGGGGAAGAAAATACAGAGATAAGGGAGAAGTCGAAGGAGGCGATTAGGAGGAGGAACACAGGGTCCATATACTCGCCTCATCAATCCTCTTGTTCATCAGGCCTTTGCGTCGCAGTCGCCGATTGGTCCACGCCGTCGGCGCCGGGTCCTACTCGGCGTGCGTGTTACCGCCCTTTGAAATTCAATGCTTTTAGACCACTGCTATGTAACTCAACACTTGGATGAATATTAAATTTCAAAAATGGTTTTCTAACTTCGTTAGCATTGCTCATTTTTTAATCGAAGGGAAGCATCATTATTTAAGCTATTTAAATTAGACGCAAGTTTCATGCATATTAAAACTCGGTCATAACAAATTATAGGGTATCATTCTATTTTGTTATAAACGGGATTTCTTTGTGTCCATAAGAAAGGATTTTGCCGTTTACATGATAGGATTTCTGGCTAATCGTTACCTCCACTGCACAAACACTCAATCGCCAACCGAATCAAATCCGCTCATCTAGTAGCCACAGTGGTACTAGATGAGCGGCTTTGATTCGGCGGGCGATTACTGAGCGTTTGTGCAGTGGAGGTATGGTAAATTTCTGTACCTATATCGTCTTAGTTTAAGCAACAGATCGGTAACAATTAATCATCCTCCCACACTTTCCATCAAACCGCTGTAAAGGATCTTAAGATCAACTGTAGAAGTATGTCCCTACTTTTCCTAGCCACCGCTCGGTCTTTAGCAGGAGCCTCGCGCGGTTCGTCGTTGTTTACACTCTTATGACCTATTGTTTACTTCAAGGTAAGGCTATCCCATGACGAGTAAATGAGCCAGAACTTAAATGACGTCACCAACACATGAACAGTAGCAGGTAAGTTTCGCATTTTCTAATTTTTATCTCACAAAAGAATGATAGAGTGAGAAAGATTTTTGTCTTAGTTACCTACCTTTCCCTTCTATCTAATGAATAATTTTTAATAATTCACGGTCCCAAACGGAACTCCTCGATTTTTTATCTTCAGGATATCGTTTGGTGTATAGAAGCAAACGTATTTTTATGTACGTGGGTGCAAAAACTATCTCTTTTTCCGGAACCTTTTAAACATATTTATTTCCCAAAAAATGCTTACACAGTAACTATAAATTCGTTCCCAAACACATCATTTCCGGAATCCTTCTTGTTGATTTTTCTTCTCTGCCGTCAATAACCACCGTTGCTAAGGCTCTCGATGATTCCTCCACTACGGTACCATACCTCTAGACGCTGGGAGGGTCCACGAATATCATAATCCTACCGGCCCGGAAATAGGGTGGGCAGAGAGGGCACGTCCCCCGCAGCTTTCAGGGGCGGCGAAATTTGAAAATTTTTATTAGAAAATGCAATTTAAATTTTCTAATTAAATTTTTTTAAATAATGTTTAATTTATAAATTATTAAAGAATAGCATCAATGAAACTTCTTAATAGCAAACATACGGAGTGTAATAGGATCGAAGTTTTTCCCGGCGTACAAGTTGAAGGAATTCTTCTCGGGTTTTCCACGGGTTGAGGCTTTCCATGGCCGACGTTTCGAGGCTCGACTCGAGCATCGTCATCAGGGCAGTTGAATCAGGGCAATGCAGAATGCAGGGCAATTCAACTGCCCTGATGACAATGCTCGAGTCGAGCCTCGAAACGTCGGCCATGGAAAGCCTCAACCCGTGGAAAACCCGAGAAGAATTCCTTCATACGGAGTGTATTTTCAATTACTGCATCTTAAAAAAAAATAGCTTACGAATGTATTAAATCTAGTTAACCCCTGCACTTTCACGCTGTCAGGGAATGAGTATGTTTGGGAAACTGTGTAATTGGGTTTTAAATAGAGAAGAAAGTATATCATAAAGTACTTTCTTTATACTTGTTTTCTTGCCAAAATGTACAAAAGATATGAATACAATGCAGGCAAGAGGGTTTGGTTCCAGTAGGAACAATCATTACGTCTGTTACTGAATAATGGCACGCAATTTACAAAATGTCTTTAAATACAATATTAGAGGTAACAATGTTGTCGTCTGTAACTTTTTGGTTGTGAGTGTCTTTAACACAGACATATATATCACTGAAAGTGCGAACTCTAGAAAATGCTAAATACGAAAAAACGGGTTCTGAAATGTACAATCCGGCTCTCTGATGAGTCAAAATAATGGGTAAATGGTGAAGATTGAGATTGTATTTTTTTATCAGAAGCCGGTGATTTAACGTTTAAAATTATGCCTCATTCATCACTGTAGGAGCCGTATTAACAGAGCATATACGGGATGACAGAAAAAGACCTTGCTGCAATAATATATATGACTAGGTAACCCGTGCCATGGGGGATCAGGAGGGGGCGGAAAACTGATCTTTGCCCCCCTCACAAAAATCCTAGTTCGGGCCCTGTTACCGGGGCTCATCAGGTCTTAGCGTGAGTGCGAAGAGGAGGGAGCCGAGGTGGAAAATGAGAGGCGATCTACAGGGAGGAGGATGGGGCGCGAAGATAGCCCGATAAGGAGGAGAGAGTGGGAGAAGGAGCGAAGATGTGGTCCGGGAACTTTTCAGGTCACGGGTCAGGAAGATAGGGACAGAAGGGAATGGGGGAAGAGTGACACTTGGTGACGCATATCGAAGCACAGCACGGGTCAAGGGTCGACGGAGGGACGGTAGGGGAAGGGCACCCCATGGGAATATGGAGCGATTGGGAATGAGTGAGTGATCGACGGAGGGGGTGGGAGAGTCGTCGCATTTACGAGGGGGCTGGCTGACTGCGTTGAGGGTGAAGGGGAGGGGAGAGATAGCGTGTGAGATCTTCATTTTGTGTCTCTCAATCTTCATTTGTGGGATGAGCATTGAGGGAATAATCATCAAAAATACCCTGATCCTCTTCTGAGGGGTCGACCATACATGGTCGTACCCAGCAAGGGGTGGGGGGCAGCTGCCCCCCCCCCCCTCCCTTCCGAGAAGCAAAAATCGCAAAAGTCTTTAAGCATAATCAGTACTGAATTTATACGAAAGTATTCAACAATTTTTCTTTAAACCCACGAAAAATGATATATATTAGTATAAGACATGTAGCTAAAATAAAACTCTTTTTTCAAGGAAATAATCTCATAAATCCCATGGATTGCCCCCCACCCCCTTAGTTATGATCCTGAGTACGCCCTTTCGACGATGCAAAGTCTGTTGCAACGATCAGTTGTAATGCAATGAAACTCTAGAGAACAAAGTTACCGGTTTCTCGGCGTATTTTTCATGATCGTTGATGAACGCCAGTAACCCTGTTTTTATTCTCTCAACTCTCAATTCAATACTAATCAATCACCAATCTATACAAACTCGTGAGCTTTTTTAATTCATTTTTCATTTCAATTACGGCTGTTGGATTCCGCCAACGTTAAAAAAAATCCTCCAAGTACGAGGTGGCCCTGAGTAATTAACTAGCCTCTCTACTCTGAATATATATGAAGCTCATGCTCTGTGCCTCAGTTAGGGGAGAGGTCTATCCTCACTCCCATTTATCCACCATCACCTATTTCAGGCATCTCATCCGAGACCTTCCATAGCCAGTCATCCCTTCTTCACTTTCCATCGGTGGGGAAGTAATAATGTATTTATTTTATGAAAAAATATCGGGGTTCTATGACTGATCCAATTTGAAACTTACATTCCATTTGCAGAAACCCATTTTATACCCTTAAGTGTCTATTTCCGCGACTCAATTTCTTCTTATTTGTCGGAATTCGAATTTCCGTTATAGCCGACCCAAAATGAAAGTGTACTTTGCCACCAAGTTTAAGATTCCACCCACCTAAATCACCTCTCTTCCACTCAGCACCGCTCTCCATGTTTAGGGGTGCTAAACTTTAATCTAGCCGTGCATCTGCGTAAGAAAAATCATGGCCAGGTGTGATTCAAAGCCGCGCCCTCCAGATTAGGATCCTTATAACCCCACTGGGTCCACGTCAACTGTGGAGGGTCACACTCACTCAGTGCTTCAACCCGAAGTTTGGTCATGACAGGTGCTCCCACCAGACTTAGCTACGAACTGAATTCTAACCTTTTCACAAATATATTTTGAACAGCGAATTTCTCATACTCGCTACCACATTGACTGGCATGATGCTTGATAATTTTGTTCTTGTTTCGTGATCCGGTGTCGGAGTCGATAACATCATTTTACACACTTGCATAGTCATGCACGAGAATAACTATTAATAATTCCTGAGAAAATAAAGCCAATGTGGACGGATAGGTATCAAAGTATACGGTGTGAGTCAAAACTAACAACACGAACTGATATAATATCACGAACGGTAGAATCTCTCTTATTCATGGTAGAAGAGCCGAATGCCTCTTTCAGCATTTGAACCCCGGACCCTTCGGTCACAAACCAAACACTCCCAACCGCTTGGCCACCCTGATCCTCCTGTGAGGGAAAACAAAGTAGAGGTAACGTCCTGATCCTCCTGAGGGAAACAAAGTAGAGGTAACGATCAGTTGTGATACTTACTATAAAATTCTAGATCTCCGGTTTCTCGTGTTAATGACCACGATCATTGATGAACGCTAGTCATCAGTACCATCCAACCCGATTCGATAGCTGCTCATAAAGACAAATAAATAGATTTCTCAGTGCTACGGGAGAGAGTATATTTTTGTTGACGCAAAGTATCGTTTCTTACCGGACCATAAATCAATTAAACTGGTCGTTTTCAAATTCAAAAAAACGTCTTCGCCTATTGTATCTCAGTTTATCATGAGCATCATCATATAAATTCCAAGATAAGGCGGAACTGCTCATTGTTTTTCGTCAAGAGATATTAGTCACCGTACCATCCCCTTGTTTGTCATGCAGAGTATTTGCTGTCATCGGTCAAATTAATGTGTTACCTCCCATTTGTTTTTTTTTTCGTTTTCTTTTCGTCCAAAGTAATGAAAAAATCATATTCTATTGTTCTGAAAATCCTCCCTAACTCATCAGAATCTAGAGTCAATTTGGATTATAGCAGGTGATTCTTGGAAGTCGTCCATTGTTGATATATAAGTTCCCCCAATAATTTACCCAACTTCATAAGTACCCTGTGTATTTTAATTTTAAAGTCTTTTATATTAACGAACATTAAACGTAGTTCATCAATTGAGCTTGAATAAGTTTCTCTATGATAAAGTTTGCTCACGACTATATTATTGTAATTTAGTGATGTTGGTGATATATTGAGCATGGGTACTTATTCTTCAGTTGATTAGAACTGAAA
The DNA here is from genome assembly GCF_921293095.1 of Ischnura elegans. Classification (NCBI taxonomy): domain Eukaryota; kingdom Metazoa; phylum Arthropoda; class Insecta; order Odonata; family Coenagrionidae; genus Ischnura; species Ischnura elegans. Next base: position 103,272,902 of record NC_060248.1, on the reverse strand, counting down.
ATAAAGTTGTTAAGTATTCAAATCTCTAATGCCCTTTTTTTAATTCTGATACATATTATTCCCTTTAATTAATGCCTTTTTTAAAATTCTGATTCATATACATGAGGATATTTCTATTAAGCATTACAGTTCTCAATTCAATCTTCAAACATTAAAGTGTCATAAAAAAGCAAATTATTGTAAAAGTTTACGGTTGACAATGGTTTCCCTGCTAAATCTGTTTTGGCGGTCTTAAATATTCATCCACTTTTTACTCATTCAAATTCCAAATTAGGTCCTCAGTAGGGAGGTAATGAGGCTCAATCAAGAGGTATTGTAAGGAATAAAAAATATAGGTTTGCAGAGATTTTTCAGTCGAAATGTAGAAACTTTTATGAGTAAAGATTCCCGTTGTTATTTCGAGGAATAAATGCTCGATCTGCCCGTACTAAGATAATTAGCGAATATGATAAGGATGACTAACGCGATGGCAAAGATGTGGACTTCTTTATTTAGCATTAAAGAACCGTGATATCATTATTTGTACTTTTTCACACTTAATTAAGTATCAAATCCGAAAATTCTATCAAGATGAAGTCAACTTTGTCCATATTGAAATAATAAAAGGCCAGTTTCCTATATCTACATCGAGGCGCTGAAACCAAGGTCAAATAATTATTATTTGTGGAAATTTGCCGCTAATTAATTCAATACCTAATAAAGTGTTTGACACTAAAGATACCTCCTGCAAAAAAATATTCAGTTGTTAGCGTATTGGACAAGTTTGAATGAAAAAAATAATTCATATTGCAATTGATCATTCCACTTGTCTCGTCACTATTTGGTTGCGATGGAGTGCTTTTTTAATGCAAACTTATAAAACTCTCTCCGCTGGTACCAGTGCACTAAATTAATGCGGGCCCAGCGGTAGTATATATCGAGTGAAATTAGTGGATATGAAACTTGCTATAATTTTATTAGTGGCAGTAAAATAAAAAAAGATTGCCTAAAATGTTAAGTTACCTCTATATTCCTTGGCGAATAATTTAAAGAATTTCTCTCGCCTACTATTGATCGAAATAGTAGGTACAGCACGCTTTCCTTCATTCTAGAGCTAACTCACATTTTCTTCGTCAGAACTTGATTAAGGGGACTCAAAATTCATTACAAGTAAATTCATGAATGAATGCTAATATATATCTTTTCTAATTATCAAAATATATGTTTCTAGAAAGGATACTGCACAAAACTTAAATAAAAGCCTAAATCTTTAGTGCATGCCTTCATTTTTTTTGGTATTCTTAAACTTGCTATTAACTTGTCTTAACCTATTTCCATACGTCACTTGAGCAGTCTTTTTAATTTGATCCTCCATATCTTATTTAGATTTTTCTTTTCTCAGTTACTAGAAGTATAAATGCATTTCGGGAAAAACTGTGCTGTATGTTATGTGAGGGGATGAGGAAATGGTAATCAGTGTCATTGAACTGGACTAGGCTCTCAAATCCATAAATTTTTCCATTATTCATTAAGGTTTTACTCGACCACAGGTCCTTCAAAAGTTGCGGTTATCCGCCACTCATTTAATCCGAGTAATAACATCTTCATTATTAATTCACGATAACGTCTTCAGCTTCCTTTCTCAGTGATGCAATGATGAAAATAGTTGTAACGCATTCAATAGAGAAGCGAGGCTGGGGTATGCGGTCGCTGTTTTTTTAAGTTACTTCATAGTTTTTGAGTATCACAAAGGCTTGTTTTTCCTCCGAAAATTCGCCGTATAAGAATAAATCTAAAATTGGTCGACACGAGAATCAACAGTTTCCTTCCAATTAGAAGTTCAAATATTAAATTTTGCACGACGTGAATCCGGGCGCTTTTCAAGGAAAGATAAGGGAAAGCTGTGCGCCTTTAATTGTTTTTCGAGTCTTCAAAGCCTTCCGGATGATAAAAATTCCCTGTTGGTTACATCACTCTAAAGATGGGATATTTGATAGGAAGGTTTATTCGTTTCTTTGAATCTTTAATCAGTACAGAACTAAAAGTGAAGAATCACTGGAATGCTGCGTGTGATTCATCAACATGCGAGGAGAGTATCGCGTAAAATAGTACCTTGTGCCTACATCCTGTAACTGAAATGCATAAAGTTATTTATCCCAGAAATTTGAATATGAATACGTGAAATTAGTGTTTTTTAGATGAGTTCGTATGCGTTTTTAAAAAAATTCGCATTCAGTTGTTAGGGAAAGGTTGTAAAGTATACATTTCCTTATCAACAATAAGAAAGGTGCATATAAGAGGAAAATGGTCTTTTACACCGAAAACTGAAATTTCGCCTCTCTTGAGTGCAATTTTTATAATGACCCATAATTATGAAGCCATAAGTTTTTTTGGGAAACTTGATTATGAGTTACATTTTGAGGAGAGGTGGAGGTTTATTGTTGTTGTGTACTTATTCGCAGTGTACCGCTGCTAGGAGTCATCTAATCCGATAGGTGTTTAAATAACTCTACGTAAATATGTTTCTGTCTCCGTCTTTTTTTAAAGATATTTTGTGCATCATCAGTTTTATCGATATATAGATCGAGCTATATCGATCTCGCAACATGTCTTTGAATTGGGTGAGTGGCAGTATAGCATTATTTTCGTTTGTAGAGGGGGGGTGTTCATTCAGAGGGGTTTACTTAAGATATTATCTCCCAAAAATGTTGGGATATATTCTAAATCCCTTTATCTTCCTATTCCCGCTACGGCCTTGTAATGATTGAATGTGTTTAATTAATTGCCTGGTTCACACGTCGAAGTAGACTGTTTTAGTAGTAGCTCCAAAACGATATCTCGCTGCTGTTATCATGTCTCATGAGTGGCAATACGAGTGACGGCAGTGGTTGGAAAAAAAGTAATGACGATTGGTAAGAGAAGTATTTTCATATCCTTTTCTTCGTTTGAAAATGGAATTCATTTTGTCTGAACATCGATACGTTATTAGAGACAAATTGAAAATAGCAATCTGTAAATATGATCTTTGCCTGACTTGCTACATCAGCATTAGTAATTATGTTCTTTAGCTGCATAATTAAATCAGCATTTTTCACTTGCGATACATTCATAGCCATCGATTCCTATGGCGTTCATAGTTGAACTCCATCGACTTTGGTAATCGATCGAGTCAAGATCGACGGCGTCCTTCATCGATTCTTTGCTCTCTTCACAGTGGCTTCACAGTAATCGTCTAACACGTAAGATTCGAGCCTAACAGTCGATTCGAGGTTTGACGAGTAAACAAGGCTTAGTTTTTTAGATTACAATTAGACACTTTTTATGTATCGACAACTGATTTCCTTTCGATGCTCGCTGATCAGTGCACACCTCCTCATCAATTGGATATACACGTGGTCCGCGTCTGTCTCCGACGTGGAAGATAATATTTTCGCCCTTTTTTTGCTTCTCCTTAATGAATGGTCTCGATTGAACAGTGCAGCGAGAAGATGCGATCCGCTCGCTGATGACGCGTCGACGGCAGCACGGAGGCGGCGAAGGATTTTTGCTGGTGGCGCTGCCTGGCGGCGCAGGGGGGGAACCTCTATGTAGGTCGCTCGCTCGCTTCCCGCGGTTAGCGAGAAAAACAATGCGCGCGCCCGGAAATGAGCAATGAGGCGAGGATGTTGACGGAGACGAAAGGACGAGCGGGGAGAGAACAAAGAAGAATCAAGCCGCGATTGGAAGAAGGGAGGAGGAGGAGAAGGGCGCAGGAGAAACAAGGGGACGATAAAGGAGATAACATTAAAGTGGACGAGACGGTGACGAAGCATTTGGAGCTGAGGCACTTCAGGGAACTCAATCGCCAGTCCTCATACTTATCGATGATCGTTTGAAGGAGGTTAGTTTTGGAGATGCCGTTTCGTTGTCGTACATATTGAGATATATCCACGACGGAGAAAATCTGTCATCGCAAAATCCGGATGATAAAATGCGTCATTACTGAGGCGATATGGATTCTTCCATGCGTACGAGTGGCCTAATGGAAGAGGATCTGCTCTGCCTGGGAAATGCATTCCAGTCACTTCGCATTTGTGTTGTTTATGTACTTCATAATGGCTTGATAGCCGAAACCGGTGGCATTAAAAAAAATAAATTTTGGAAGCCAAAAAGTGTTATCATTACTAATATTGAGCACTTTCACCACGTTCAAGCTTTTAGTCTACAGATTTTTTTGGCACAATTCGTGACGAAAACAAAAGATTTCTTTATCTCATTGCGACTGCGTTCACTTTTCAGTTCACACCTTTAGCTTCTGTCATCGTTCTGTTGTGAATAATGTATTTCAATAAACAAGCAAAACTCGTTGACAAATTAATTGATGCAATAATTAATATTGATAATTCGTTATGCTTGCTAGTAAGGCTACTGATGCATTCAGTTGTTGCTTCCTCCGAATGCACTAAGATTATGAGCAAAATAGAAACATTTACTGAGCCTGAGATTCTGTGGTATACTCCTTAGGTATTTTGTAGGAATGTTTCCTTCTTACTTGTCTTTGTTTGCGTTTTTTTGTCATCGCTATCGTGTGTGTAACTCATGAAGACGCGTTTGCAACACCTCGTAGGTACTCATTCATCTTTCCAAACACACGATAATGAGGAATGGCTGATGGCATGATGATTCGTACATTATCGTATCAAACCGACGCCCGATGCAACGTTCGACACTTTATCAAATGGACCGTTGTAAATTAACACGTTATTCCCGGTTGATTCAAATTTAATCCCTTAGTATGGCCGCTATATCAGCCATTAAGCCGTCAAAAAGTCATTGGATTTTATATTAAGCCGTTATAAAACTTCATTGAAGAAAACTTAAATCTTTGGATGATTTATTTACCATAAATAAATTATCAATTTGTACATAAATGTTTTTGTTATTTAATGAACTCTCTGACTGTATTGATTGTTTGTCACGAGGATTTATTTAATTTCTTATTTTATTAATGATTATGGGCTCAAGTTTTTTTCCTGAGTTTCAGTTTGGGTTAAATTTCATTCTTTATCTTGTAATTAAATATTTCCTCAAAATAATCCAATAGGGTTGTTTTTCGATGTAGCAAAGTATTGGCCGCGTGAAGTTAGATGGTTACTATGCAGTTTTCTTCTTGTTTATGCAAAACAAATTCTGCGTGGAAAATCATCTAAATTAACCTTAATCCATCGCAAAAAAATTATCTTAACCCCTTGGAATTAACGCCTTGCCATGAGAAGAAGAGCATTTAACGCATTTAAATGATTGCTGATTTCAGAAATACCTCCGTACATACATATTTTTCCATGGTTCATTAAGCCAACATAGGATTGTATGCCTAAAACTTGCTCTATTTTACATTAGTGTCGATAAGGTGTACGCAATTTAAGCATAAGTATAATCGTAATATGGTGTAAGTGCAATGCTGCAATTTTTGGGGAACACTAATATTTGCTGATTTTTTCTTTTATCTGAAATATATTGTGGGTCTGCCTTTACTATTTATATCGGGAAAGAAAAATCTAAAGATTTGAAGATTATAGCAGATCAGATTAGAATATGAAGTGATTGAGAAATTTTCTCTTTGCATACCAAGAGTTGATGTGGCAGTGAAGTCCTAGAAGTGTTCCTGAACTTGTACTGGTCGTCCTCGCACCACAGCAGGTGAAAGAATGGTGAAATTTATCCCTTAGCAGTCGCACCGAGTCCTATAATATCGCCAAGAGAAATCACGGGTGAAATAGGAGTTAACCTTGTTGGATCCGACTTCATTACGATGCACTGCACTTCTGAGAGAGCATGATTATTTCCCATCGGGTGTAGAACCCGGACGATTAATGGCTCCTCTCTTCTCAACGTGTGGAGCAAATTAATGAAGAGGACCACCCACATCCTAGACCCAGGCCAAAATAATTACATATAAGCGAGGACCTCCTCTCTGATGCTAGTCAATATTTTGATAAGAATTTCGCCGATACATAATGAGCTGTGTTAATTTCAGAAATGAACGTCTCTCGGGCTTCAGTTGTTGTTAAAAACTCCATAGCCTCCAACGTTTCGAAGAGCGCATTCGTTACTCGTCGTCTTCAGGGCAGTTTGATGCAAGGATCGAACAACCGGGCTCATATAAGATTTTCCAGGGGTCAAGCCGGATGTGATTGGTGGATGCTGCTTGACCCCTGGGCAATTGTATAAAAGCCTGGTTGTTCAATCCTTCCATTAGACCGCCCTGAAGACGATATTCAACTCGCTCTTCGAAATGTTGGCGAATTTTTATTTTTATCCAAACAGGGGCGCGAGAGACATACACCAGGAAAGTGCCTCGTTGCTCACATACGCCAGGAAAGAGTCTCGTTATATGTTAATTTACTTTCCTCATGTATTCAAGCAATTGGAAATGTTTCGCAATTTTTCATTTTCGATTATAAGTTTATTTAACTTTCTACTCAGCGTAAAATTTTTCACAACATAAGGCTTACGTAGAATGGCACGGAATATGAGGATATTTATGTACATATTTTGTTCTATACTGCTATTTTGCGCTTTGAGTCTAAGTTTTTTTAAGGAACTCACTGCATGAAAATTTGTGAAACATATAACCTCTCAAAAAGTGGCAATTGGTAATGAAGATGAGGCATAGAAACTCTAAGTGGCATTAAGGTAATTTTATCCATCAATACTTTCAGCATTGATCATTTCTGACAGGAATTTGGACTCCTATTTCATATAATTATTTTTACGAAAACTTGCAAACTGGCATTGCTTCATTGTATCCTGTGGAAAGCTAAATTAAAATTTTATTGAAGGTACTAGGAATAAGAATTTTCTTTTCAATTTGTTTTTAGTTTCCCACATAACCTAAGAGGAGTGAAAGTTGCGATTTTCATTCTAAAATTGACTAAAATGGCGAGGTTTTCATGGTTCAATTTTGGCTGGTGAAATGAATCATCATGTGCATTATTAGTATTATAATATATCCCGTATATAAAATCCCTTAACGAATAAACTTGTACGATCCTTACTTACAACTATCCCTGTCTTGATTTAATTCTCGATTCACATATAATGAACAATATTTATCTTAGGGTATGTTTGGGAAGATGTCTTTTATAATCGTAGGAGTAAAATAATCATTGTCTTTTAATTTACCTTTATCTTATCTTAATATTTATTTTATATTATTTTTTAGTGTATTTAACTTGTATTGTTGCTCCCATTACCCTCACACAATATTTCTTTGCTGTCAGAGTGCATTTTACATTCTCTACTGTCGAGCACGAATCTATTTTTCTTGTCAAACTCTTCTTTGAGCTTGCCGCCTTGACTCTCGGCTACCTGAAGGGCGTGGAAAGAGAAAGAGCCAGTTGCACAATGGCTAAACTAAATATACACTCCCACGCGTCCTGCACTCTGTCCCTGACATTGAAATCGTCCCTTTGCACGATACTCATCAATTAGTTTTGGCAGTGTGGCGAAGTCCCACTGTGTGACTTTTCAATCGTTTTACAGTATCCATTGATGTTTTCTTTCAAAATTTTCATCGATTTACAACATTCAAGAACTCTCTGAGGAAGATGCAATTAGTTGTGGTCTACCATTCGGTCTACACAATCTGTGGAAAGTTTTTAGGCTAAATTTTAACTCGAATGTCGGCTCCCCTTGATTCTTGTTCCGTTTTTAATTTTTGTTTAATGCTAGTATGATTTATAGCCGAATGCTAGCATAATAGCCGACTATTATCAGTTAGTTATGAATCCAAAAACATTTTTTGCGCCTCTAATTATAATGCCTATTTCAATGACTAGGGTCCGAAAATCCGGTGGTGACGTAGTCTTTCGTGAATATATTTCATCTTTAATGGTTTTTTCCTGAAATTTATTGAATGTCGTAAACCAAGTGTTGAAATTAATAGTATTGACATTCTGCACTGCACTTTTTCACTTTCTCTATATCAGATATCACCCGATAGCTCTCATTAATACTTAAGCTTATAAGAAGTGGATACAGCATTACTTTTTGGTGTAGAGTCTCTGAGGAGCAATTGCAGTATAAAATGCATAATTAGATGATGTATAGATAGGTTTTTATTATATTGGTATATTATTTTTTTTTGTTTTACATACTTGCATCCATATATACGGAATAAAACTGACTCTTCAATTAAGGAGTACTCTTGGTTTAAAAGTGTTACATTAATAGCACATCATGAAAATGTTCTCTTGAATTTGACGGGGAGAAATTCCCTCCGCTGGATCCAATTCCTCAGTCGTACTGTTTCGGTTTATAGTGACACCAATGAATAACTATTGGTAATTCGGAATCTACAATGAAAGGATATGAAGCCTATCGGCTGTATTGGAAAAGCGTGCGAAGCTTCGCAATCATGCTTCGCTTATTCCTTCTAATAATAGAATATCGCTTGCGGCTTTGTTGTAAAAGAAGTGACGCCCATTTTTGTGTGAATTAATATCAAAATGACGGCATTGTCCAATGATCAGATTTGGTGCGAAAACAGCTCACAATCAACGTTGTAATGTAATTCGATATTCTCATGCATAGCCTAATTTTCCGTTTCATTTATGAAAACTTTAATCTTTGAATGCTTTTTTTACCATTTCGAAATTGTAAATTTGTGCGTCAATGTTTCTTCTATTTAATTAATGTATTGACTGTATTATTTTTTCACTAATACTTGTGACAATTTCCTATTTCATTATTGATCAAGAGATCAAGTTATTTCTTCAAAGTTTCACAGTGGATTTATTTTCATGCTTGATCTTGTAATTAAATTTAGTAAAAAAGTGTTGCTATAAGTATTATTCAATTTTCTCATGTATATCCTCGTTTTCCGTGATCCATTAAGTTTCATAGCTGAAAACCTAAATTTTTGGGTGCTTTTTTACCATTAAGAATTTCTCAACTTGTGCATCAATGTTTTGGCTATCTAATTTACTCGAATCTTGTATTTACTCATTGTCACGAGGACATAAATTTAGATGATTTCTAATTTTATTTATGATCAAGCGATAAAGTTTTTTTTCTAAATTTCAAAGTGGATTAATTTCATACTTAACCATTTAATTAATAATTTTCCAATAAAAGCTAGCAATATTATTCGATGCTCCCATGCATAGGTCCGTAATTTTCATCGTTTTTCGTTTTTTCATCGTTTTCCTTAATTCATTAATTGAATCGTGCCTATGCCCTCTACGACTCGGGAGCTTCCCTCGGACCTTATATCGGAGAAAAACAAGCGACAGGCGTGGTTTGTTCGTGCCATGTCATTAGTGCAGGTGGGAGAGGGGGAAGTGGTGGGCCCCTGGGATGAAAATCTCGCGGTGCTTCTCGACAACAGTCAGGAAGGAACAAACTCGTCGCGGTCGCCGCAATCTATTCCGCTCAAACCCCTTTTCCGGGGCAAACAGTGGATGGGGAGAGTGCTATCGCCTCTTCCTTCCCATCACCCCCTGCGGTGCTTCCCTTGACACCAAGGCAGTTGGAATATACTGGAGGAGGCACCACTGGCTGTGACCGTGGGGCCAAGTTCAGCATGAGGTGCTTGGGTAGGATATGCCACCATGGGCGTACCCAGCGAGGGGCAGGGGGGTCAGCTATAGAAGCAAAAATCGCAAAAGTCTTTTACCAAAATCAGTACTGAATTGAAACGGAAGTATTCAACAAATTTTCTTTAAACCCACGAAAAGTAATATGTATTAATGTATGATATTGATATGTAACAAAAAAACTATGTTTTCAGGGAAATGATCTCATAAACTATTAAAGCGCTGTTATATTTTTGTTAAAATGTTGGTTTCATTTACCTTTTCCATACTTAATTGTCTCAACTTGGCCTGCCCCTCCCCCCCTCTAGGCATGATCCTGGGTACGCCCTTTAATGCCACGCCTACGTTCAATTAGAGGATATTTATTCGAGGTGTCCGAAGGATTCACTCGGGACCCTTTGATCTGCATCCAATTGCTCCACCCAAATGGACACCGCGCTTCCCAATTTTATCCATTGAAATAGTCTCGGACTGTTAAAATTTCATCGAATAAAAATTATGAATTTCAAAGCATTCTCTTTTGGTTGTTCAGGTAGTACTTCGACGCGCAGTATTTGATAATATCTCCTCTGGAGTTATCCTGAATAAAAGTTGATTGGAAAGTGTTTTCTTAGAATTTCCCTGTAACCAGATCTTTGCAGTTCTTTATTTTATATTAAAATTATTTCTATACATACCTTGTGTCTCCGAAACATTGATAATATGTCTTCCGATTGATAATGCAAGTTTCCACTTAAAGCTATTCGAAGTTCGCAATAGAAATTTTGTTTCCTCTGATGCCAGTTTTAATGAAAATTGATTTGTGGAATAGATTCGTAGATCATTTGGTGGATTATAGAGAGCCGCTACGGTCAACCATTCATAAAAGTCATAATGCGCATCAGTAGTATCCGCAGGGATAAAAACGTCGTCCAAACGTCAGTGATTCATGTCATTTGGATCGTTTATGCCCCTGACTTCTGATTGTTAGAATAGTTTGCTTTCTTTATCGCCAGCAGTTCTTCGGTATTCCCTTTCAAGCGTCCCTTGAATGTAGGAAAAAGATCTTAAATGATTCTCGTGATAACTATCCTAGCTTTGGTGCTATCCCCAACATACTCCTTGGTTACATTTCGGATGATCTTTACGTGTCTACTCTTTGTCATGTTGCTCAATGGTCCTTTCTATTGGTTGTGGGGGCGTCTTAATTAAGAATATGAAAGAATATCTCGCTCGTGTGCAGGGAAAGGTCAGTAAATAATCGATTTCGATATCCTCTGGCTATGCGAGGATCTTAGTCACGTTAAAATCGATTTCGCAATCGACTGTTTTTAGAAGGATATTCCATAAAAACGATCCAAGAAAAAGGAGCTTAAAAGATCTTGGAATGTGTTGCTTCCATACTTACTAATGACGACTGCTTGTTAATTCATGGTATTAGCTACATTCTGGGTACAGAAAATAAATCGTTTTCTAGTCCCAAGTTTAAAGCTCAAACATACGGGTATGAGGTCTTAACACTATTAAGTTTTTATTATTCAAAGCAATCAACGCTTATCTGTTGGATTTTTTAATAATCGGTCTTTATTTCTCTTAAGATTAGTTTTATGAATTGAACTGAACGAAAATTGGAAAAACTGGAAGCGAACTAGATTTTTACATGCATGGGTTACCGAAGAATTATTTAAAGTTACTCAGATTCCTACCTACTAATTTAAGAGCGAGGATTTGGAAATCCATACATTCCGTTTTTCGCACTGCCTAAACATGTTCTATTCTGAACGAATGCATTACGTATTTATAGTACGTAAGTTACTTTTACCTGTCATTAGGTAATTATCATAGGAATCCGCATTCTTGTGAAGTACTGAGCCTATTTACGACCGTTATAATATAATAAAGATAATATGAATCGAGTTCTTATTCAAATTATTGTGTATTTCGATTATGTGTATTTCGTGAGCTGAAAAAGTTCAGCAAATCATCGATTTCGATCTCCTCTGACTATCTCCTCTGACTTTCGATCTAAGTCACATTGAAATTGATTTCACAATCGACTGTTTGTAAGAAGTTAATTCTATTAAGCACATGAATGAACTTCTTTAGGGTTTTCGCGCGGGTCAGAAAAATTAAGACAGCCGACGTTTCGTGTTCCGTCCTAAATGAGACTTACCTCTCGAATATCGGTAACGAGTTTGAAGCCGAAACTTCGGCTGCCTAGTTCCTTGATTCTTCTGACAGGCGGGCCCACCCGAGAGAAGTTCATTCGTTGTATCCGGCGGGAAAATATTACACCGTACATAATCGAACACATTTTTGTCAAGGCGGTCTCAATGAATTGATATTAAATGCAGCTTTCATTTAGGGCATGATGGAACTTTATAGGTACGCCTCCTGCCTCATCGATGGCCTGCCGTCATTTTCTTCGCGAGGATGTCAACCCATAATTTCCACTCCTCCCCATATCCTTGGGATCACCCACCGTCCCATGTTTCTGGGATTTATTATTTCCTGCGTCCAACGCAGACAACTCCCGAAAAGGCGCGCGTCGCATCTGGGACGCCAGGGCGCCAGGTAACCTGAAGCGAGCGTGGACCAGAAGTCAGTTACGCTCGCGTATTCTCCTGAGTGATCTTTCATTTGTAAAACTGCAGATAATACCCTTGAGGCACTGACACATCAGTACGGTGTTAAGTTTATTCTACCTTCGTTGTGGTAATAGCCTAAAAGTCTTGTCTAAGCCCCGCTTCTACAGTACACGTAACAAATATTTCATGTGTATTATTCAAACCGAATGTTAAATCATTTAAACGGAGATTTCTGTTCTTTGGGCCAAACATTTATATTAATTTGCCCAATATAATCTAATAGCATGAAAACCTAAGCAGGCGAAACTCAGGTTATATTGTTAAGCTAAGTACATCCGTAAACCTGGCTAAACTGACTGTAGCAAAAATATTGCAGGGAATATTTCATAGAAGTATTTTGCAAAACTATATAAATTTTATTAATTTTTAAAATTATATTTCTATTCCTCTAGCATTTACTATATCATTCCGGTTTATTAATTTATGTATCAAAACTTCTTCATTATAACAGAACATATTTTATTATTCAGGAATTTGTGAAGTATAACCATTACTTTTCTGAAAGTGATGCCACCAGCAGGCAAAAGCCTCTTGAGTCGCCTTAAGCTACTGCCCATTTTTGTTGCCCTATTGGTGGAGAAAATATGTATTTATACATAAAATATTATAATAATTATTTCTCTATTCTCGCCATCTCTGTGGGAGAATAAAGACCTGGTGGGCAGAGCTTTCAGCTATTGTCTGAAGTGCCCTGTTTTTTTCTGTTCACTGAAAGGGTAAAATTCGCCATGTAAAATATCAATGTCTTAGCTGGGATTCGAACTCGGATCTTCTTAGTGTAAATAACCTCGCACCCTTGCGCGTTGCTGTGCATAAGTTCGATTGTTAGATGCAGGAATTTGGAACGTCCGTCGCTCGGAGGCTTAGTAACCTCGGCGTCCGTCTCCTTCGCCACCATGTGGACTGGAGACGTCATCACCTTTTTCGGTAATAATCAAAGTGACCGTAGGACAAGAAGACGGTCTAGCATTGAAATTGTGATGTAGATATGATTTTCAGAGCCTGTATGTATATTTGGCCAGTGAACACGATTTCGAGGTTTTCCGACAACATTTCTGAGTGGGAAACGATGTTTTTTTTCTGAACATGTTAAAAAAGAACGATTTTAACTCAGTTTTATAATTAATAATATTTTTTAGCGGAAGTTTCGGAAACCATGAATACAAATTTGAAATCCAGATATACTTTACTACAAAATTGGATTTTTTGCAGGAGGAACATACGGTAAACTTAATGACGTGTTAAAAACAATCTTAAATATATTTTCCCCCTTACCACCCGTCACCACCCTGCTGCCAATGCGGCATGCAGAGAATGCGACTCTTGCGAAAGAGATTTACCATCTGAAGTTACTCAGGATTATTAATAGAGACCAGCATCAAAATATAATTTGCTTTAATCCACCTGAAGCCATCGAATGTAAGTTTCCGTAACTTAAGCGAGAATTTGTTTTCTAGAAGGGAAGTTAATTTTTCTTTCGCTCTATTCTGTCAGGCGAATAAGGTCTTCATTAAATCGTTGTATGGTTATTTGTAGATATTAGGATGGGGAAGGCTCCGTTTCTAGTCATAACTGCTTCATAATAAACACGTCGTACTTGTTCTTATCTCCAACGGTTATCATTTTGACTTCTTCGCATGCGATATTCGATTTGGTTGACCTTTTGCCTTATTCTCCGAAACATTTCACTCCTCCGAATCATTCTTATGATTTGTCTTTCTTATCTTTGGTATTATTTCTTACTCAAGTCTGAAGTGGTTTTTCCAATTCCAGTTTCCAGGAGTTGCTTCAATTCAATATCAACTAAATAAGTACAGCCCTTGGATTTTTGCAACGTTCAGTACTTTTGATTTATCCATGTGACTAGGATATAAAAAATTAATTGCTGGAATAATCTCAGAATTATTCACGGCTTGAGGGTAGTTGAATACCTTCTAGTAGTTAAACCGTTCAAGTCGGTTTTTGGCTTGTCATTTATCCTTATAACTTCGGTTTTTTGGCCAATTAGATAAAAGGACTTCAGCTTTAGAGTAGAGTAATTCGAGTTTAAAATCTGGGATGATACCTAGGATTTACTCAGTAAATTGCCCTTATTTTCTGTGTGCCATTGCCTCATGAGGAGTCGGTTAATTCATCGCTATTTTTTCTGTAATCCGGACTTCACTCGGATAAAACCTAGCCTATTATATTAAAATTTCACGCTGTATTTCCAAACGTAATCATTAATTATTGATGCCCTTGTCAACATTTGTCTACATCACAATTATGAAATTTGTCTAGGATTTTTCTCGATGCTGACATTTTTATGCTTGAGGTACAGAAAAATGTTTATAGAATTTTAAAAATTGCCCGGGGTCGGCAAAGGTAAAAGGATAAACCCTTGACCCTCTGAATTTATCTTCACGTGTCCAATCAGCCATCGGATTGATACAATGACTGTGAGTGAGTCAACCTTGGTTGCAGTCTTCCCTGATTACGAGAATTTCCATCCTTTTACTCGCACGTCATTGCTTGAGCCTCAAGGCAGTTTCTCTTACGCCCTTTTAACTCCAGCTCACTCCATCCCGCGGGGCTAGCCGAACACTTGAAACAGAACGCATCTCTTTGACTCAACCGGTCGTGCTATGTCTCTTCCCTAACTTATTGCTTGTCTATAATGGTATAACCCTGATTTATTCAGGGTGTTTAAAATAGACTTTTCTAAACATGTTTCTCTGTCTCAAGCATAATAATTTCATCACCGAGAATATACTATGAAAATTTTTCATATTCGAGATGCATACAAATTCTGGCAATGGTATACCACTACTATATCGGCCCTAAAATGTCAATGCAATAGCGTAGTTATCGCGAGTAAAGGCCAGATTGCAGGGAAAAAATTAACAACATATTAGCTGTAAAAATAACTAAGAATGAAATTGCCGAACTTTAAGGCCAATCACAGCATTCTTGGGAAAAACGAGCGCGAAAAATGGATAAATTGACGAAAAATTAGCGTAATGTTTGATCGATTTTGAATAAGCGTGAAATTTTGCTGGAGAACAAATTGTCGTTGTTGTTAGATCTAAAGTTAATCTCTGAAAGGATCATAGGTTCGGAAACGTTGAAGAATAATAAACACGACACCCATCTAAATCGTCATGCTGCGGGAGAGAGAGACAGGTCCGACTCGGACGATGGAACGATATGACTCCGGGAAACGCTTCACGGAGAGGAGGTGAACAGAAAGGAGGGGAAGACACGACAGAGCTTTAAATTTATTCAATTGTTATTTTTTCACACATAATAGTTGTCATTTATTTCATGGGCATTTCCGAGTTTTGTCATTTAAAACCGTGAATCATGGAAGAAGAGATCTCCGGATGAAAAATGTCATGTATACTAACAACAATGGCGCCAAGGTTGCTAAGATATAATTTTATTCAACTTTCTTTTATATTGGCATTATACCCTGCAAGTCGCCTCAGTAAGAATGTGACGGAATGGACGATATTAGGTCACAACACTGACCTAGCAATCTACCGAAGAATTGAATGATTTTCCTCCTCCGTAGAAAAAATTACCAAATACTTCAAAGGATGGTTTCGCTGGTAGCGGTCTAAGCTGCCCTAATCCTTTCCCTACCAGCCCCATCCTCACCGCGTAGGCATCTGCGGCCTCCTAATCGCGGCGGCGCACAGTGGGCTGAAATCGAAATAAGCTGAAAAACTGGCAAAACCTCAAAAACTGTTTTTGAGCACGAAATTGGAAACATTGCACAGTTGTTATTAATACATTAGTGCATTTTTTGACGCGAACCGTTTTTAATAGGTTACTTTTTTAATAAAATTACTTGGCCTCAAATTTGAACAAAGTTCGCAAAAATTACCCGCGTTGAATTTGTTTCGGAATTCAGCATTTCAAAACTAATGCCACACCTTCTGTAGTAAATCAATAGCAACAAAAATCTAAAATATTATTAAGCGGTTTATTATTGTTAACTTTTATTCTTGTCAATATTAAGGCCGGACCCTGCAGTCCTCATTGAAGATATTATTTCTTATAATTTCATTTGAGTGTTTTTCTGTTCGATCGTACCTTTACCTTTGAAGAGAGAATTTGTCTATTGTTCTTTTTGTTTCTACAGGGTGTTTCTGGAGGAATCTGTAATACTTCAGGAGGTGGTTGGGGTGACAATTTTATGCAATATTTGTTCATAAACATGGGGTCGCAACTACTAAGTTAATCTCAAAATGGGTGAGGTATCCCAATCTTATTGCTGATACTCACTTAAAGCTCTTATTTAATTAACCTGACAGATTAATTTCCTCAGACAATTATAATCGCACATTTTCGTCAAACCTTAATTATATTTAATGACCTAATAAATCCAGAGTATTAAATAAGATATCTAAAAGGTTGGATACCCAAGAAACGCCGTTTCTATGGTAACTGCAAAGTGAATCCAAAATATGTTTGTGTTGCCATAGCTGGGTAAATAAGGAGTAGTGACCTCATGTATATGAACAAAAACTCTTATAATTGGGTCCGCTACTGCCTCCTAAATATTGCAGGTACCTCCTAAAACTCCCGGTACGATGCGGCGGAAGAAAGATAGGTCAAGTGGAAGTTACTTGTCCTTTTAAGGACTGCGCCTGAAGTAACTGACGCACAATGAACTGCATCCGCCGTGCTCCAGAGCCCGTGGTTCCCCTCCCGGCGGCGGCGCCGACGGCTGAGGCCGACCTCCTGCTCTAGCCCGGCGAAGCCCACATCGAGATTATTACGAATTCCTCCGCGGTCACTTTCTTCGGGCCGCGTTTACTGACCTATTTTCCGAGTCCGATGCACTGCCAGGGCATTTTTCCGGGCAGCTCACCAGTTTCTGAATGAGTCACGATCCCGGGAGGGAAGGAAATTGTGCGCTGTTGACTACTAACTAAGGTTTGGAACATCCGGTTGATAAGGGGGCGGGAGGAAGGACATTGGCGCCACCTGTGCAAGATGGCTGGCGCCCGCTCTTACTGGCGTCGTCGCCCGGCTGGAAAACCCATGGAGTGATTAAGAGTACAGGGTGCCACTCACTTTCGTTGCATTTGAAAATTGAAGTCGTTTAAAAAAAAATATCACGATGCAGGTCAAGGTCGTTACATAGCCACTTCGCAGTAGAGGTGTGGAGTGGTGATGACTTCGTCTTGGAACTCGCCCGTCTATTACGCAACACGCTTCGTGAATCATTTTGGCTTTCCCCTGTGACGTCGTAAGCGAAGTACTATCCTTAAAACACCTGCAAGCAGTATATCTGCGTCAAAACTTAATCAACTAAAACTTATTGGCAACTTTCCTCAAAATGTTCCTTTCACGATCGGTATCAATGCATTTTGTACCAGGTGATACAAAATGTTTTGAAGCCGATCGTTAAGGAAAATTATAATGTCTATGAAAAATTTCCATTAAATTGTAATTTAATAATATGCTAAAATTCCACCAGATTAGGTCTGAAACAACTCTCCATAGTCAAAACTATGCTATGACCATGCAATGCCCAAAAATTTGATTAATTCATACAGTAACACTTAATAGTTTTCCAGTGTGATCGAGTAATTTTTGAACAGACAATCTGTTTGAATATCTTGGATGTGTTAGATATAATACCTATGTAAATTCACCGTTGAATACTTTCTTTGATTTTACTCGGAATATTTGACTCCAATACCATCTCTTCCATATTTGCTTTATTCTCGAAGTTAAATTAGCTATGGTCTGATATGTATTATAACTGCAAGAAAATTACAATCGAAGGTTCTTGAGCTTCTTTTCAGTTTTTGAAAGTGTTCTATTTACGTGATAACTGGTTTTGTGTCTTAAATAAAAATAATAAAAATTGCTTGGGTGTCATTAAAAACCACTTCGCAGTAGAATCTTACCATTCACCCATTTAAACTTCACGTATGTCGAATGTGGTATAACTAAGCAGAATGAATGTTTGGATACAGCGAAAATAACTTTTTTCTCCATTTATTCCAAAGAAATTCTCCATATAAGTACCTCGAGTCAATTGCAATCGCGTCTTACACAGCACATTCTCCTCTCGGATAGAGTTATAATGAGACAAAACAAAGTTTGCTGGTGTTTAACGATTCTTTTCCGATTTTACTTGGATATTTAACTCGCTGGGATCTGATGGTCTCTCACCTTAAGAGCTCGATAGCTATGAACGTGGATAATTAATTTAGCATGCCCGTTACAAATTCAAAAAGTATAAATATTTACTCAAATTTTGGAAGGGTAGTGAAGTTAAAAATTGTGAAAAATTGTCATCGCACTATACTTATAGACTAGACCCCGTGATTTATCGAGCTCCATCGGAGATCGAAGTGAAAGGTAATATTTAATATTCTCTAAATAGTGATTTTTGTCTTACGTAAGTTATTTCATTGACTCTCCTTATCAATACGAGTCTTTACATCTCATGTAGTCAAGCTGGGAATGAATAGCTCCTGCTATACTGGTCAAAAATACGATTTATATCCAGGATTTTCTATCGTAGAATTGTTGGCGAAATGGCCATCACGGAACCTTAAAGCGACAACTACCAAAGACTTTAACGAATACTTTCATTAAATACAACCGCCAAAACTTTCATGAAACTTCCCACGAGACTTTTATAAATCATTCACTACCCACATAACTTAATTGTAAATGTAATGATGAAACCCACTGATATCACTCAGAGTTCATTATAATGTAACAATTCTCATCCAAAAAATCGGGCATGCAGTGCACATTTTGTTTCCGAGTAAAAATTAAACCTCCGCGTGCACAGAAGTGAAAGTGCTAAGTTGTTAATGAGGGCTTAAGCCACAGCCGTGAAATGATACCACGAAATGTCACCAGCCTGCTAGCAGGCGTAACCTTTCCAAAAGGAGAGAGAAAGCTCTTGTGATGGCGATAAGTAACAGAAAAGATATTAATAATCTTGCTCAAAGGAAAACGAAAGGACACTAGAATATTTTGAAGGAATGCAATGCAAACTCTCTACTTACAGAATATTTACGGAAAATCGTAGAAATTTCCTTCCTCATGGGGAATTTTTTTCCTTTCTGTAAAAACATGGAATTATGGTTTCGCTAGTAGTAGGACCCGCCCGCCTCTGTGACGGTGAGGGATTCCTCTTCCCTATCCTTCCAATCCTATCCTATCCCAGGAGGCGTCGCCGGGCTCCTATCGCGGCGGCGCCTCCCTCCTTTTTCCTACCTCGTCCTCCCCCTTCTGTGGTGCAGAGGTGACAAGCTTAAGACCCTGCCCCGGGAGTGTAACACCGCGAGCCAGCCCTGGAGTCTCGTTTCCACTGTCTACTTACAGAAAGTATTGTTTTGCGATATAGAAATGTTTTCATTTCATTGGCAAGCACCCCCCGTGCTTATTGTAAAATTGAAAAGATTGTTTATTTAATGTAATTCTGCAATAAAAATGTTTTATTCACCAGCTTAACACTCGATGTTTAAATATTATTGCTGAATATCTAAAACCGTCTTGTCTTTCTATATCGGACCACCGACGCAGTATCACATAGAGGTGTTGCATACTACCCAGGCGCCGCGGAAAGTAATGATCCTCCCCCACCGAAACAACGAATTCCGCCCCAGGTTTAATTTTAAGGCCTCTATGGCTGTTACTCACGCGCAGTATTTTATAAAACATTGGGGTTGAAAATGGACCTCAAACGTGATCTCAATCGAAAACTTAACGATGAATTTATTCCACCCCTGGATTTTAGATCGACTGTCTTCTTCCATATGAACTATATAAATCAAGGCACTTCCTCCAGTCAGTTTCATGTGAGCTTGCATTTTATATTTGCGGAGCAGATGAAATGAAGTTTTGGTTCGTGTCCATCTTGTCTTTTAGTCAGTTAGATGTTAGGGCCTCAAATTACAATTGTTTTTAGTTTCTATAAAAATGTCAGCTTCTGATTTAAGTTCCTTCCTTTACTCCCTTAAGTGATAGAGAGGGAAAATATTAACGTTTTCCCGCTGGGAAGCGGAGTTCATTAAAAATAAAATGAACCTTGAATTTTCCGTTCTCAATTGTTTTCTTTTAATCGGCCTTAGCCATGTGCAATGCGTTCGCACATACGTGGAATGAGCAAATAACATTTTCATCAAAATGTATCTTTGTATTCATAGTAAAATATTTAAAAAGTAATTTCCGCACTTAAATGCACTACTCTACTACCGACCATGGTTTCCACCCTGTAGTGTCATTCTCAAGAGTGGATGACATCGTCGGTAGTGGAGTTGTGCACTATAGTGTGGAAGTTACTATTGGTGTTTTATTTTTTAACATGTTTATATCGCATTTCCACCACGCAGAGCCTGAAAAGATTTTAAACATTATATTTAAAGTCTATCGGCTTTTATTTAATTTTTTAAGTATCACATCAAGGTGAATGTATAGTATGAGGATATGAATTGAAATTGATCATAGGGCTTCAAATAGAAATTTTTTTTTGTTCCTATCGAAATATTGGCTTCTGATTTAGGTTCCTTCCTTTGCTCCTCAAACTGATGGTGACGGAAAATGTGTGCCAAAATATTCGCTTCTTCTAAGCAGAGGCGCAGCCAGGAATAAAGGCTAGGGGGGGTATCAGGCGCAACTAATACTGGGGGTTTAGTGGTATTGCATACGCGCCAGGATAAGCGGGAGGTACGGAGGCCTTCCGCCGGAAAAAAATCAAGATAAATGGTTCAAAATGGTGATTTTTACGGTCTTCTGAGGGATATTTAATTAATCCTCGTACTATTCTATAAGCAATATTAATCCAATTAAGTAAAATAGATTTAACTTAAAAATTTCTGTGAGCTCTGGGGGGGGGGGTTTATCCCCCAAAACCCTCCCCTCGCTGCGCCACTGCTTCTAAGTACTTCTTCTCTCCCTAAAAATATTTTCAGTGTTAATCTCTGTTACACGATGAATAATAGAGGGATGAATGGAGAGTGATAAGGATATACAAGACGAAAGCTGGCCAGTCTCCGCCGCTGTAGTCATCTCACTGTTGCAGATGCTGAGTGGGAGACTTTGAGACGTTTGTCTTACGAAGATAGGGGTTGTATGCATGCACGAAGAGGGGGTTGAGGCTGATTCTCAGCGTCCCCGCTGACCCCACTCCGCTCCACCCCCTTAGCTCCTCCACCGCCCCCCTTTCACTAGGAGATCACCACATTTGGACCAGGTCCCACTGCGCCCCGTCCCCAATTCCTCTTGCTCTTTCACGCTGGCCAATTCTATTCTTCTCTCCTTCCGTCCACCCTTCGAGACGCTCTCGGCGCGCGGGACGAGCGTCAATTGATTGGGCGGCACGTGGGAAACGCGGGGACTTCTCTCCCTGCCAAGCAATCGTCAAGCCTGCCCGAGGGAAAAGAATATTAAGGAGGGTCCGGCGAGTAAATGTCATTTTCGTGGAAAGTTATTACTACCCCCGCTCATTTGGTTTCTCAATTAATCATCATAAGTCAACAATAATAATATTGGTTTGACGTTGTTATCAATACCGCTCCGCCAGCCTTTTCATAGTGATGCATTTCTTCTCCTTTGAATCTTTTACAACCTGCCGTATGTAACTCATTCGTGGCCAGTGTCGTATCCGAGGGAAGGGGGGGTAACAGGAAGCACGTGCCCCCCAATCCAATTAGCAAAAAAATAATAGCCTATGAAACAAGTTTTTCTACTCTACAAACATGTTTTAGCAAAAATGTTTCCCCACTACCCATCAATTGTGCAATATTAAGTCCCAAAATAGCATAAAATGTGATTTATAGAAATAAAAATGCTCACATTTTCCCCAAAGGGGGGTTTCACTCCCCTTCGTCCTCGGGTCGTGTCCCCCCCAACTCATCGACCTGGCTATGCCCCTGTTCGTGGCCGCCCCTTGCCCTTCTTCCCTTCTACCTGCCCTTCTACGATTGTTTTCATCAGACCATCATTTCTCATCAATGTGGCCATTAAGTTGCTCCGTCTTCTCCTTATGGTTTTTAGAAGACTTCTTTTTTCTCCCACTCTTCTCAGAACTTCCTAATTTCTTACTCCATTTTATATTCATCATTATTCGGTATTATCACATTTCGAATATTTCCACCTTTAACTTCTCAGCTGCTGTCAACGTCCAATCTCTCTCCTATAGGAAAAGTACACCCCATGTGTAGCATCCGATGAACTCTTTCCTTACTTCTATGCTTGTATTTTCATTTCCAATCACAGCTAATAAGAAATTAGTATACACTTTTATGATATAACTCGCTTTTTCTGCTCTGCCCCCACCACCCCCAGATCCCTCCAGAGAAGGCCTGCGGCTTTTTCTGGTTATTCTGCCTGTTCTTACAATTTTTGCCAGCCGTCTGTTCCTTAAGGATAGTTTTTTCGGTGATACCTAACCTACTTAAATTGAATCCTAGGAATACCAAGCAGTGCTTGGCTTACATCTTTTTTGAGTGTTACAAGTTGTGGGCTAGTGGCTGCCATAACGACTTAAGTGCCATAAACAGGCTCTCCGAGATGTTCAAATTACTCATTACCATCGATTTTTTGACCCCCAAATAAAAAAAGAAGTAGAGGCATAATCTTTTGGCAACACTGATAGAAAAAAAATTAGTGTTTTGACAAGTTTTCCGAGGGTTTCAGACAACTTTAGATGGGCTTGATTCTCGACTTTTTCACTCCAAACATTTGTATTAATCAATCAGTCAGTGGTCGAAACTGGGTTTTGTATTACGGAGATCATAGAGACCCTTCTTGCACTTTACAACACCCTTGTTTTCTCAATCTCTTTCTTTCAGGTTTCTCTCCGCTGTGGCTTTTACTGTACCACTTCCCCATTTGCACATTTCGCCGCTCTTATCTCAGTGATCAGTTGAATTAATGATTACCAAGTGAGAGCGCACAGCGGTGATTAGAAGTGAGCGAAGATTGAAAACATGTGAGCGATCAGGGGGATACGACGTCATCCGAATTTGGGCACAAATTCGAATGACGTCGTATATATTGCCAAATACGGGTATTTTTTGGAGTTATAATAAGTGACCACCATTAGTGCTCGAGTAGCGGGTCTCTTATACGGCTAGCATTCATGGGAGTAATTCATTTCCATCGTTTCGTCGCAGCTGCCTCGAGAAATGAATGATTCATTGAATGGATCATTTGAAGATTCGATTGCTCTCCGAATGTGGTAATCTTCATTCGGAAAAACAGAATGACCCCCAGATGTGATTTCTCACAATCTTTGCGGCTGAATTCCCTTTCTGCTTTCGTACAGTTTCCATTTCGTGATGTTGCGAGGCAGTATTTCTCAGGGCATCCTTGTTCATGTCGGAACACGTCCGTTCCGCAGAAGTCCATTTGGCTGAATTTCCTCCAGCGTGATAGACATCATTTTCTTATTTCTCGAATTCCTTCATTCCTAACTCAATGCAGCTTGGATTTCCCCGCTGTTTCTGAGGAAGTCCATTTCTGAAGTTTCAAGTTTCTTTCTAATATTAATATTTGCTTGCCATAGTTAAAGATTTTTATTTAATATTATTAGATCTTGCATATGAAAAACCTCACTTTTCTATTCTGAGCGCCCAAAAGGACATGCTGATCTTGGCGCAAAGAATTTGCGGATTACAGGGTGAATTAAAATCGAACTTTCAATTCTAATTCTTATGGGTAAATTCTCCCAGTTGATATAGGCCGTAGATTCGACGCTTTTCTTGGCAAAAAAAGTTAGCTCGTTGCGAGGGCATATGTGAAGTTTTGAAAAATAATGTTGTAAGGTGTTTCTTAACCTGCTGATCATGATAAGTACGAGAAATACTACTTTCTGAGCTGCGGGTCGATAGTGTCCCTGATTGAAATATATGTATGTAATTATACTAAAATGGCGACATCATGTACACTTATGTTAAAAAATACATTCATTGACCAATCCTCATGGTTTGTAGCGTCACTTTGCTTTTGAATCTTATTATGTCACACCTGAAAGTTGTAATTTTTAAATTCTCCATCTGAAAATTTGAAATTGAGAATTTTTGTGAATTGTAGATTAACGGGGATCCTCTAAGGAAGTAGCGATGACGGGCAACGCCTACGATCAAGCGCCCCTGCCCCAAACCACCGATCCTTTCACTGTCGCAGCTGAGTCAAAAGTAATGTAGGTCCATGCCAAAATCCTATCCCTTATACATCACTCGAGTTGAGAGGAGTCTCGCGCTTGATTTTACGTCCACATGAGTACCCTGTGAACCACCATTAGAATGCATGGTAGAAAAAATTTCTCCAGCATATAGATATGGTAATTTCGCTATCAAAACTGATGTTTGACTTTTTTTTATGGCTCTTTTTCTATTTACTAACTGTGCGATCAAATGAGAGCGATCACAAGAGCTGTGGCAAATTGAGAGCGGATCACAAGTATCTTCGTCCCTAGTGAATAAAAACGATACAAATACCATATTTAATTGTTTATAGTTTTATGAAGATTTTAGACACCTTGAAGGTTTGTTATTTCGTCAGTATAGAGTTAAAAGGCGAGATAATTCTGCCAAAACATCCCGAATGGCAGATTGTGAAATTATTTTTACTACCACCAGAACAATTTCAGCTTTCGCAAAATTCTTCAACATAAAGAATCTCCATTTGTAGAAGAAATGTTTTGATTTGATAATAGTGGAAAATATATTCTTTCCTCCGAGACTTTTCTTACATGCTCTCTATTGACTGGAAGTGATGGATTAGAAATGTATCCATTGATAATATCGACCTAAAAACTTGTAAGCTTTCGGTATCTTAAAGGCATTTTATTGGTACGGAAATCGTCTCCCCATTGTACACGATAGTGATGGGTTTTTTGAGATCCTACTGATGATGAAAACAATGCCGGTGGAAGATGATTTTTTAAATTTTCTATTATTCCCTGAAGTGTCTTTAAAAAATATTTTAGTTTGGTCTATTCTCCGAGAAAAATCGCTATCGAATACTCGAAATCTGCATGACTCAGTAAACTAGGAAAAAAATTGTTTTATATTTGCGATGATTGTAACCGGCTAAAAGGTTTCAGTTAAATTAGCTCAAAATGTGTTTTAAAGGTAGTATGCTCCACGTTCTTACTGTGCGTCAAGAACGTAATTAGTTGGCACTTACCTCAGAGAGCTCTGCACTTACAAAAACGGAAGTCAGAAACCTGATCCACTTACTATACAGTCTCTATACTGATCTTTTTTGTCGAAATCCATTCCAGTTAATATATACGACGGATTTTTTTTTTAATTTTCCATTCTTTGAGGCAGCCCTCTTGAAACCATAAAAAGCTTATGACGTCTGTCTTCTTTGCATTGAGAATTTAAATGGAGGCATTATGGCCCATCGGATTTATGTTATTGTTCACCCATTATAAGCATGCAAAAATATTTTTTTTTTACTTTTAAAGCCATAATCGTTCCTATTGTCTCGATCGTCAACCACTTCCTTTTTTCTACCTATCATTCGTAATATTCTCGGTGCGCTACGTCATGGACCGATGATATCTTGAGGTGTTCTATTTGTAAGAAACGACAGACAGTCTAAGCCATTTACGGCGGGGGAAGAGTTGAGAAGGAATGGTGGAGAGAAACCCGGCGTCAACGTTAGCCTACTCCGGACTATTGCATTTGGAGTTCCCTCCATCATAGCACCCAACTTCTGATGTCCATTCTCTAAAATACTTATCGCAAGGATGCGAAAGCGGTACCCAACACCGTAGTCCCATGCATCACACTGCTACCGCTACCGAAGTGGCAATTGCCATACTGATCTTATTTCCATACCACCTAATAAACTCGAACACGGTAATGTACAGCTGTATGTCAAACACTATGATACAATACCACACCTGCCACGTAACTGCGGTAAATTCAGTATCAAAAACTGTCAGGAAAAACTATGCTTCTGGACCAGGAATCAAACTTCGGACCTGAAGTTTTCCGGGTGTTTGCGCAGACTAAGTCAGGGATAAGTCTCTTGAATATTCTTCTATTTCTGTAGGTACAGAAAATTTGGTTTCGCTAGTGGTAGATAGCGTCGCCTTTGTGACGGCTCGCCGTTACGCCGTGGGCTCAAGATTCTATCATCTCCGCATATACCCTTCCATCCCTATCCCTACTCTAGAGTCGTCAAAGGGCTCAAATCGCGGGGGCCACTCCTTCCCCTTTTCTTTCCTCTAGTCATAAGCCTGCAGAACTCGGTCCAGGCCCTCATGGTTGTATCCTCAAGGGGCCCACCCTGGGCTCTCAACCGATCTTCAGACTGCCTCAATATCCATGTTCTTTATACCAAATGTCAATTATACCGAAGGTCATGGTGCAAGGTGTTAGATTCTCGCGGTCCATCCAGTTTAAGTTATTGTTTAGTGTTAGGGGTGGCTATCGTTACTTTCCTTGGCGGCTTGGTGGTATGCAATGCCTCTCAGCGAAAATGTGTTCGAGATCTACGACGTAGACAAGTGGTTTTAAGTTATTCATCAACTATTTTTGAGCATCGTTAATTAACCAAATAAATAAAGAGCCACATTAATTATTGCCGCCTTTTTGAAATTTTCCCGAAATTAGGGGTTGGGGGATTTTATCAAAAAATTGAAAAGGTGGTTATCCTTTTCTTAATCTCCCCTAAACCCCCCGTAATTCACCAATAGGTACATACAAGGTGGCAACTCAAGGTAAAACGGAAGTGAATGAAGTTACAATCAGTTGAGAATCTCATTCCTGCGCTTATTTCGCGCGCAGCAATAAATGTGATATGTTTCAAACCTTACAACTGCCATGGGATTTCATGGATCAGGCTATATACTCATGTGCACCAAGTACATAACCTTCATAATACACGCTAATTTATTGGCAATATGAAATATGGTGTTTTGTTGCCCATATTTGCACTTGATAATGGCATGAAAGAGCGGAAACGGGTGAGTTTTTGATCAATCACTCGAAATGAAACAGATGATTCATTTACTGTACTTAGAACTGACTTCGTGCATGTGGTTGGTTCATTTTTGGCATTAGCAATTTAATTCTGTGTTTATTCATGTAAAAAGAGGAATTGTTATGCGAAATCAATGTGTTTAAACTTTTTTCTTGTTTGATGTAGAAAGTAAACTCCACCACTCATTTAGCGTCAAGTTTACGGTAAATACAAGACATATATTAATTTTTTGAACGGGTTCGAATCCCGGTCAAGGCGAATGATTTTTTCTCTGTGGATTTTTCGCACATATATTAAGGTTAGCTAGCACCAAGGAATGGACCATACTTAGCGCTTGTTCTAGGTGCCAAGAATTAGGGGAGCCAAAACTTATCACCGATATTCCTCAGGTAGCCAAAGTTAAATTTAGATCAAATTTAAATGGAGAGCACAGTTCCATTGATCTTTAATGTCACAAAGATAAGGCCATGAATATCGAGGACAAATCAGAAAGAAGAGGACTTTTGCTGACATTGCCCAATTATGTGAGAATGATCGTTCTTATTCTCATCATGACTGTCAGGACAAAATGTCATTTTTCAGGGTTCATATAAAGTTCCAAATAATATCCCGAATTCACTTTTCGAGGATCCGACTAACCATGATTTCACGAGAATTGGCGGCATAATGTCGATTCCTTCACTATACCATGCGCAATGTCAATTTTGTTGGTATTCCGTGGTAATATGTGACATTGTATTTGTGGAAGGTGACCGATAGTTGAGGTAATTCGTGTATTGAGAAGTTAGTTCGAGAGGCGAGGTGTATGTCATTTCCATGAAAATTTAAAAGATGTAATTATTCAAAGAAATTATCATCGGCAACCCAGCGACCTACCTTTACGATGTCACCCGCCGCTTTGCGCTGGTGCACTTGAAGAGAGGAAATTCCACGTACGAAAAATCATTGGAATTGCCCGGGATTAGATCTCGGATATCCTAAATTTGCGCCAGTTGCACTACCGATTGAACTTCCAAGGCATCGTCTTCCCCAAAGGAGAAAAATTTCAGTAGGATATGCCCTGGTGATTCTAGTTTATTCCTGCTCAGGGTCAATCCAACATCGCTTTAATTCTAATCCCATTTGAGTTCCATCAATTTTTTTTCTGTTTTACGTGAAAACGATAATTAATCATAATTAATAATTGCGGGCCTTACTTGGTGAAAATCCTTTACTGTTAGAGTTGTAGGAATAGAAACTTGGCTTTTCCCATATTCTAGTTCATGTCGCGAATTCGAGACTTCCGGGAAATTTCCAGGAATCCCAGGAAAGATTAATGGTTTTTCTTTTACAGAATCGCCGCACTTTGAAATATAACCTTATAAATGTACTTCATCTTATGATTCTACGATAAATAGGCTCTCCGTACTATATTTTCTGGAAATTGCATTTGAAAATCCTTATTTTTATAGAGGCTCGTATGTGGCGGAACCTGTCTAAGCATAGGAAACACGTTGATTTCTGTCACAATGCGTGTGTCATTTTGACAAAAACTTGTATAGCGTTTTTTATAACTTCAAATTCATGATCAAATAGAGTTAAGGTACGTCACTGTATTACTTTTTGAACCATTAGAAAGTTTATGCCGGAATTGAAGTAAAACCAATATGGCTACATGAAAATTGCGCCAAGGTCGGCTCAAATAGCTGGAAAGGGTATTTACTTTTAAAATATGAGGATTGTATTATATACGATCTGCAAGCCCTCAATTTGCTGTTTCACCTCCGTGGATGTCACCTATGTTGGAAAAAGGTTTTCGAATAATTTGTGCGAAAAGTATTTTCTTTGGGATAGAGAGGTCGCTAAAATTCCTCATTAGTAGAAGGGAATGAAATAGAAGGCAATAGAGAAAGCAGGCATCGCCTAGCTCTCTTAAAGCTACTGGCAGAAGAAATCGTTTTCCAGTACTTTCTTAAGTACTATACCGATTTGTAACAATGCCCACGTACGGAGAGCATTAGGAATTAGGAGGCGCAGGAATCCGATTTTCTCTGAAAATTCCCCAAATCAGCCAGCCCTGGTGACGGAATGATAACATTGAAGTAACAGAATATTTTTGGTGCAAACAGTTTCCGTTACGGCACCGTTATAAATTATATATTCATGAGATATTTATACAATTTTGTTGCCCAAGCATTTTTCAATTACCTTTCATAAGATTGAGTAGCTGCCTTTAATTTTTTTATTCACAGTATACCCTCTTACGGCCTCTTTTCGTTTCCACTCACTTCCACGTCTTCCACCAGCTCACCCTACCATCTTATCTACAGCCTTATATCTTCCAAAACTGATCAGCTTTCAGGACCTTAAACATTTTTTAGACAATCTTCTCCTCTACTCATACTCACGCTATCTTGACCGTCATCCTGCAGTCGTCTTTCGTCACATTACAGTCCTCTTAGGTCGCTTCTATCTTTCTCTTGTAATTGGAGCAGATGTATGGGGTAAGATGCAGATTGGAGCATATGTAAAGGGTATAATTGAAGTTGAGTTCATTAATATTATCCTTGGAAAAATCTGAGAAAGGATCAATTCAACATCGCTTTAATTCTAATCCCATTTGAGTTTCTATCAATTTTTTTTAAGTTCAACAGATTCAGGCTTCAATTGGTGGAAGTTAGACATATTTAAATAAATAAAAGATATTTATTTATTTAAATCAATTTTTTCGTATTAAAATGATAGTTAATAATAATAATAATGATAGTTGATAATCAATAGTAGCGGTCTTTACTTGGTGTAAATCCTTTATTATTGAAGTTGAAGGAATAGAAACTTAGCTTTTTCCACATGGTGATTTATTATGTCCGACCATGGTTTCGTTACAGCGTAACATTTTAAAGGTGAGGAGTACAGGTGAATTGAGTTGTAGCCAGTGGTGGCATGGTCGCGCGTAGGAATGCCGTTCCGGCACTGGTTAACAAAAGATATAATAGTCCAATAACACTTTTATGAATTTTGTTGCCTCAAAATTTCCACGTAGCCTTCGTATAATTATGCTCTAAAAATGATGAAAGATGAATGTTTATTAAATTTTAATCTAAAATGAGCAAATAAAACAACACATTGTATCCGTTTGAAGTGTAAATATGACGCCAATTTCAATTCTTGTCAAAACAAAAAAGTATGATAAAATGTAAATAATTACTAGTAACTAAAAACGAAGAGTATTATTTCACTTCAAATAAAAAAGTTAAGGAAAGTACGTTCCGGCACTGCTAATTTTTCCATGACGTCACTGGTAGTAGCTACGTATATATTATAACATTAAAAACGGAGTGGGAAATTTTCGGGTGCTGTTGGTTAGAGGAAGGTGGCGATTTATTATATTATGTCCTTTCTTTTCGGAAATGGCTTTCCTGGTCATTCTAACCGCCTTTCTATGATACAAATCTATTTTATTTTCACTTTTTTCTTTTCTATAAGTGCTTGTTGGAGACACATGATCTTACTGGATACGGCGAAGAAGCTCAATTATGCTGCAAGGACATATATAAATAGGGAAGTCCAAGAAGCTGTAATTTCTTAGATTTAAGAATAATTTTCATCTCTAAGTACGGCTTACAGGTTGCTTGAGTATCTTTCTACTATGTTTTCATTAGGATCTGCACATTTTACACAGCAATGAGTGGGGAAACTCTTGTAAGCAATTATATACCGCAATCCCCTTTTATTTATATCTCCCCCTTCCCTACACACTACTACTACTTCCTTGATCATATTTGAATCGGAATTACTTCATTATATGTTTTGCTTGTTATTTTTTAAACATAGCCGTCGTATAATTATGCACTGAAAATGATGATAAATCAATGATTATTAAGTTTTAATCTATAATGAGCAAATAAAACAACCTATTGTATCCGTTTGAAGTAGAAATATGACGCAAATTGCGATTCTTCAGTTGTTCAAGGACGCCATTATACCAAGGATACCGTTTCATGAATTTGGGTAGTGAATGGAAACTAATCATATTCGAATTTATTGCCTTTCCTTGAATTTTTTGCCTTGGCTAAGATGAAATGCACCCTCTGCCATTCACCCTCCGAGTAAACTCGCATCAGCCTTGGCCGTGAGTCGCGCCCTCTCCCGCTCACTCTCCGCGACTCCACTTGCTTTCAGCCTCGCCCAGCAACACGGTCGAAATAATTCTCCCGCGGGTACAGGAGCCAACTCAAAATGGCTTCCCTCTACGTGAATGCAGAGGAGATGGATCGAAAGTGAAATTGTGTAATGAAAGTTGAACAGGGCTCTTGAGTCCGATCCTCTCGCTCGGTCCAAAACACTGCACCTGAACACCCAGGTGTTGAGCACGCTGAAAAAAAATCCAAGGAAACGCCAAGGGTTTTGCAACAAACAAGTGAAGCCAGGTTGAGCGCCGCGCGTCATCATTGGCAGGCAAGGGTGTCCAGGTACAAAAATAACGACAAACAATCCTCATGTTTATTGTGTTGTGACCATTTAAATCTGCCCGTGTGGAATATTTTATGTGTAATTCTTAGCAACAAAGCAAGGGCTGGGTTGCCATAGTCGTGTCAGCCTTTTACGCTTGGTTACCAGCTCTTGCTCGTGGCCTCTACGAGACGTGGGAGTAGCTGCCACGTAAGTCCCCGGGGAGGTGGGGAGGGAGGCAAGGCGTCCTTCGGTGCAGTCAAAGGCGGCGGCGCTAGGCTAGGATAGGCTCATAGACCTTGCGGAGGATTCAATAGAGTCGTCCTCTGCCGTGCAACGATTAGTTATCTTATCGTTTAATGAGCCTTCAAGGCATGTGTCGTTATTATCTGAGAAAATATGCCGTGTTGATACACTGACACTTCCTTCTCCTCCTGTTGTATTTTTTGTTGGTCCAGTGTCCTTCGAAATTGAAAAAAAAATCGAGCGCTTCACTTAATAAACTGAACGAAAAATGAATTTTGGGTTGATCTTTCATTTCTTTAAACCTAAAGCGATCGTTTTGAGCCTCACAAAATCTGTATTCCCTGAAGTTTACCAAGTATTTCGCTTAGTAATGGATAGAAGACGGAGAATCCTTAAAACGGAGCGTATTTATTTTATTAACGAAAATCTCTCGTTTCTGGTGAAAACGAAGTGGGTCGACCTGCTTTGAAGATGATGTATGCAGATAGTAAATACAGCCTATCCATGGCAACGTAGGTATCCAGTTGATTCAAGTTCAATCCCGCAAGTTGAGGACCATTATAGCGTTCCATTGGTGCTCAGCAACAGGTGCTCTCCATTCATCGACCGAAGTCGGCTTCTATGTATCTCAGTTTTTCATTAAGATATGAACCTTAGGGATAATATTGATGAGTTTACAGAAGTTAA
Organism: Ischnura elegans; assembly: GCF_921293095.1. Classification (NCBI taxonomy): domain Eukaryota; kingdom Metazoa; phylum Arthropoda; class Insecta; order Odonata; family Coenagrionidae; genus Ischnura; species Ischnura elegans. Next base: position 103,240,387 of record NC_060248.1, on the reverse strand, counting down.
TTCAAGTCAAAATACTTAGTTGCTACGCCACGCCGGAATATCACTTTGTTTGGATAGAAAACACCCATTTTATTTCAATTGTTAGATATTCATTATCATACTTGAGAAAAAATTAAATTTATTCGCTAAATTTAATTCTCACAATCTCTCACATGTATGTACCAGCATAATTTTCTTTGAATTCCTTTTCCTTATTCAGAATGCATACTGTCTTCTTCCTCTAAGGCTCTCTTTCATCTTGCGACAAGTATTTTCATTTTCTTGATAAACATTCTTCCTAAAGAATCGTATTATCCCGTCAAAAATTACATTTCAAATGAAAAATATTCCCTAGTCACTATTATGTTATTCTTTATAATTTTCTTCATTTATATTTTCTCTTCTAATTATAGCAAAGTGATTATCATCCATTTCAACTTAGTGAAAGCAATGTTAGTGAGTTATTACGCCTAAAAACAGTAAAAACGTCGGAACTGAGCGGTGGAAAATTTTCAAACTGATTCACATACAATTTAACATTATTGTGGACGGATGGATGGCGATGAAATCAATCAGAATGAGGTAAAAAGGAGGATGGGAAGCTGAGTCGTTACAGCTATTTCCTAGTTTTTAGCCACCGAGAACGGAGATAGGCCTTCGCGTTTATCGCAGCGATTCCAGGACCTTGAAAGCTCAGACTCGCTCCGTATGCTTCATGGCCGCTTCTGCACCATCGCTTCATAGACAACTTTTTGTGAGGTTTCATGAGATGCTTCAACGGATTCATGCTAATAAAGAATTTTATCAAAGCTTGGAAGACTTTATTAAAAGAATTCAATTCATATCTATATTGCTAACGATGAATATTGTTTAGTAGCATCACAGCGCGGGATTCTTTTATTTATGCATCGACACAATTCTTCTTAGTTGTATGCAGGCATGACCTTCACGCTATTTTTAAATTTCAAGGAATTAGTTGTGTTTACGTAATTTAAGCATACATATATAAGGTGAATTAAAATTATTTAAAAATTGGCGCCATAAATTTGAGCTAAAGGTGTCGATGTAGAGCTGAAGTCCTTGTCGAAAGATGAAAGGGAACACCGGAGGAAGAAAAAAGTTGGAATTCTGAACAGAAAAAGGGATTCAACGAACATTTTTGCAGCTACATGAAAGGGAATGGTATGGCTGATACCTAGAATCCAACGATTCAAACATTCAACCAGCTCAAAATAAACATCTCAAATATTGTTTATACCCGACTGATTTCTTTTTTCTTTGACTTTCTATTTATTTTTATTTATAGCCATTTACTTCAAGATGAACTCCAGTCAGTCGTAGTTCTATCATTGTAACAGTAAAATTAATCAGAAATTGCATGAAATAAATCAGAATTAGATGAAAAAATATGATGTTGATTTTTCTTTTAGTACTTCCTCTTATTTCCTTCGTTTTATTTAATGTATTTACGTCTCGGATTGTGTTTTATCCATCCGGATAACATATAGTCAATGTAATTTTCTCCAGTTCTGTTCTTTTATAGAATTCCCTCATTTCATTGACCATTCCCTCATTTTATTGACCATCCTTTTGGTCATCAGAATGTATCTTTTCCGCATAGTTATAAGTGTCCCTATACATTTGATTATTTCTAACGAACCTCAGTCGATGAAAGTTCTACCGTCGTAGCAGTAAAATTAATCAGAAAATACGTGAGAGAAATAAGAATCAGATGGAAAACTTTGGCGGGACAGTCAGTGGGCGTGAACAGAGTGTTTATAAATGCTGGCCGCTCCTGGTTATCGAGAGGCGTGTAGAGGTGTATTCAGGTGTGACTGGAGAGAAGGACATTCAATGTCGACGGGATGGTTGATCACCGTGCGCTTTCTAATTAAGGTCGTTTCCAATTTTCCCTCAAGTCCATTCAAATCACCTTGAGGTAGAACTGCGAGTTATTAGGAAGCAAGAAGCGAGTCTATTAATTACATGATATGGGTGAGCATTTAAAAAAATCTTATCATATCATCTCAGCCTTCTTTCTCTCCATTAAAATTTTTGCGTTCAAAGTTTCAAGAACATTGAAATTATGAATTCAACGGAATCCCTCACAGGTTCAGTAAAATCTGTGATATTCCAATGAAGGTCACTTGTATGCAGGCATGACCTTCGCGCCCGTTTTAAATTTTTATAGAATAATTACTTTTATTTGCGATTTATACGCATCCGTGTATGATAAGTTGAAATAATTTAAAAATTAGGGCCATTGCCTTTGCACTCCGTAGTACACATGACAGCCGAAGAAAAAGGTGTGGCCGATTCCGACGATAGGCAAATTATCATATTCTCTCGTGAAGATCCAGTGTGATCATGCTCTTTGATTGATTTCGAGTTGATATCTTGTCAAACTTAGCGATTTTCCTAGTATCGCTACTTGTGCTGAAAGATATGAGTGGTTCACATGGATGAATAGAAGAATTCTCTGGACTACGCAAATCGCTGCTCGTCAAGACGGTTCAGCTGGTAACATATGCATGTGGTGAGGGAAATGTAAATAATTTAGATATATTTTTAAGTCAAATAATCCTAAGCTTGTTTGGAATCTGCCCTCCATTCGATCGCCTTTTCTTGAAAACTTCGTCACGCCTTTCTTGTTGATTTTTTTGGCAATTTCTCTTATTTCCTCATTATTTTTTGTATTTACGCCTATTTTGTTTTTATCTATCCGAATTCATATATTCAATGTAATTTTCTCCAATCTTGTTCTTTAATATAATGGAATCCCTTCACCTTAAATTTACTGTCGTTTTGGTCATCAACATGTACCCTTATCGCATGGTTTTATGTTTTTCTATATTTCTAATTATTGCTAACTGTGGATTATAATTTATTTCATCGAAGCCCCGGTATACCTCGAACTTCGAAGGAAAATAGTCATTAAATCCCCATGTATGATTATGGTTATCTACTTCTACTGAGGATGCAATACCGCTCCTGTTTGTCAGTCTGTTTTCTTACTAGTTTCAGGTAAACACAGCAAACTGGCGAAAAATGTTGCAAAAAAATTCACTCTACATTTATCACATTAACTTAAAAATATGAAATAATTAATACATAAGAGAATTGTAGAAAGAGATAGTTTAAGTTAAATAACATATTTTACCCATGATAATGTATTTTACACCGTGCTGATCACAACAGTATGCGTCCCGAGTTAAGGTGGAGGAAATTCAATTTGGTACAAATAAACTGTTCATTTCGGCACTATCTTTCAATATTTCTACCCTGGAATTCAGTCACGATAATTTCTTAACTAAAGGTGGAATTTTTTGATGAAATTGGATTGTTAAGTTGCAGATAACACAGCGGCCTTGGGCACATTTCATTGGCTTTCTAAGGCATCTCAAATTTCTACCTGCCTTGCTCTCAAAAAAGATGTCCGATTACAAATAGTAAGGTGAAGGTCGGTAAGATCTTGTGTTTTTTTATATTTTCAACTCTTTTTAATCTTATAAAACTGTTTTTTTCAGCGATATATAGTTATAATTTTAGTTCCACGATTTAAATTACCTCTATGGTAAGTATCCAACAAATTACCTCGTCTTTCCTTCTACCTTTCGGTAGTCATGAATTGACTTGATGATGGATATATAGTTGCGCAACTTAGTGTAACTCTATGTTTTGCAGTCATTATCAAATTTCCAACTAAGTTCTCAAGCCATTGTCAGACAATTACCGCGGAGCATTTTAATTTGTGTCAGTTATTAAAAATCTATGAAACAATACACAGGTGATTATTTCATTTCGCTTTGTAAACTATACATACCCAAATTCATCATTAGTGCCTGTACGTTTTCTAATATTTATCTTTTCCGTTTCTCTTATCTCCGAATGAATATGTTTTCTCGGGTTCCTTGATAGTGATTTGAAGAGAACGTAATCGGAAAGTCACATTTTAAAAAAAATTGTGAAAATTAAAACTTTGGGAAAAAACAATTCCAATTACTCATTTTCTAAAAGGCTAATGACAGATTTTAAGATAATATTAGCATTTCAGGCATTATTTGTGATTCAGTATTTGTAAAAAGGATCCTTTTCAGGGAGTATTAGAAAGTAAGTATCCCAAGGGGAAGGCCAAGGTTACGAGAGCGTAGCTGCGAAAGACGTCCGCACCAGGAAGTAAGGCTGACAGCAGGAAGGGGTTGGCGCCGAGAGTTGTATCTGAGGCAGCTGCAGTCATGGAATCGTAGTGTAATAATTATGAAGTGATTCTGTAAATATGCATAAATTTTCTCGTGCTTACGACCCGATGGCTTCAATGGGCAGGGCGAAGTGGGGCATAGATATCTGCACTGAAATGTTTTCATAAATATATTATTTATACTCAATTTGTAAGCAATCCAATATTCATTCTTACCATCTTTTAGATTAATTTAAAAAGTATTATAGTTATGTGGCCCGCATGGAAATGATAAGCAGCCGTTGATAACCGATCTTATTGTCAGTAGTAATAAAATAAATCAACGGAGACCACAAATAAGCAATAATATCGTTCAACAGTTTTTTTTAATATTTTAAATTGCGATAGAGTTTGAAAAATATAGAGATCCTTATTTTTCCTTTTTCCAATACTTCGCCTACTTGCTAGCTATTCGCGGTGAAAATTTTGAAAGTGTTCGTGAAAAAATCTCTCATTGAAAAGTCCTAATATAACCTTCTGGTCAACGGAGGAATTAACTTGGACTTGGAAGAATTGAAGACCATGTATTTAGCTTATTGCTTACGCCTGGATAACTTGATCATTTTTCCGTCCTTCACAATGACAGCTCAAGCAATAATAGGTTTTCAGAGACCAAAGGAGTGATCGCTCAAACCATCATTTTCTAAATCGCGCGATAATTCCAACTGTCCCTTTTCCCATCGCTTATTCCGTCGTACTGCCGTTCAATAAAAATCGAATCGTGGCGTTACAATCCTAGTCAGCAGCCGTGCGTTCCGGTTGGCTGAACGATGGTGCCAGCGATGGTTTCAGCGACGGAAAAAGGGACGTGCAGAGTGATAGGAATAGGGATAGAATTTCCATCCCTCGAGCCATCGCGGAGAATGATCGCGTGAAATGGTCATTTTTCCGCCATCATTGGAACGATCGCTGGAGCTATCCCTTGAGAGAGATGGAAAAAAACGATGTTGTGATTGAGGCTTTACCGAAGCGAAAGAGAAACCTTATCGTGGCGAGTTCGTCTCGTCCTCTCCTCTGCGATCCTCACTTCCCTTCTTTCTCTTTTCTCTTCATCCTTCGTTCCTCTCCTCCCTTCTTTCCTCTTAAGCCTGAATCACACAATCATTTAATAATAATGATAAATATTTCTTAATCAAAATTGATAGGTAACCATGGATGGTATTAGTTACGATCAGTAGACATAGTAAGAAGGTTTGTCAAAATTCTAGTCTCTTCTTTTTTGTTATTTTATTACCGAATTTGTTACCTTTTTTATTACATTATTGTAAAAGATCTCAAATGTAATATATATGGAAGAGGTAAAGAATGATGTGAAAGAGAATGAATGCGTAGGTGTAAAAAGATTAGTTGGTAGGAGAATTGAGTGGAAAGCTGCGTCAAACCAATCTTAGTATCGTGGACCAGTGATGATGATGATTGTTAAAAAAAAATTTAACCCTTTATTGTCTTCATGCATTAAAATTATATACTCATTTTTAATTCAAGGCCGTGATGAAAGTTTCAAAATTAACTGAAAGGTTGGTAACACTTACCATTTTAATTTTTTCAAGACTTGCACTCCAAGATACTGATTTTATACGAAAAGCATTTTCTCATCTAACTTTTCGTTCAATGGAGGAATTAATTTGAACTTGATGGAATCAAAGACCGTGTCACTCTCACATTGCCTACGGAATCGAGAGGGAAACCCTATCGGTGACGAGGTCTTCTCGTCCTCTCCTCTGCCCTTCTCTCTCCTCTTTCTCCCTTCATCATTCGTTTCCTTTTCTCTTTCTATGACCGTCCCTTTTCATAGCAGCAAAGCGTCCCTTCCTCGCATCTTCTTCCTCTCTTACCCTCTCCTCCCCCCACCATTTTCCTGGAACTCCTCCCCCTCTTCCCAACAATCTCCTCCCTATTTTTCCCCTTTCATTGTTATCCCAAGGTCCCACCAACACATAGAGAGAGAGACCTGGCGTGTGTGTGTATGTATGTATGAACCCCCCTACACACTCCCTGCTCACTCACACAACAACACATCATCATAACCCCTTCTTTCCCTCCCCCCTCCCCCTAAGTCCCTCTCCGTCTCTTCCGCGTTCCCCTCCGAGCACCAGTGCGAACCCCCTCTCTCCCCTCACACCCTCGCGGAATCCTTCCCCATGCACACCACAAACACACATACATGGAGACAGAGGCGCATACAACCTCCCTCCTCCCTCCCCCCCCCCCCCTCATTTTTTCCCCGCCCCCTTTCGTCCTCTGGCCGCGTGCACGTGGAGAGGAGTCGGACCGCAGCCGGAGCGCCGGAGTTGGGAGCGCGGCCTGCCAGTCCGCCTTCCTCCTCTCCGAGTGTGTATCGCTGCTGCCGGAGGGGAGCGGCAGTCCCCGAAGGAGGAAATGCAGTGCACTATGGGAAACAAGGAAGCGAGCGAGAAGGATCGACGAGAGAGTGAGGGGATGCAGACGACGAGGAAGGAGAGAACGTATTCGCCCTCTTGGACCCGAGACTTGGCAGACTCGAGTGCAAATTATGCATTTTTTTATTAATTAAAGATTGATTTAGCCATGCGAATTTTTGGTACATAGTCCTCTCTAGCAATTCACGGAATATGCGATCACAAAAACCCATGGTCAACCCGAAAGGAGGGCTTTCACCACCTCGCGAACCCGCGACCTCATAGTTTTCTGGCCAGTGCTTGACTCTACCATCTCCGAGAGCCGATTTACAATTTAGTTAATAGCGCTTATCAATATTTGCTTAGTTTAAAGTATAGTCAGCGAGATCGGCTATATAATGCTGGTCTTTCGATTAATAATATTTGCTCACACGATGATGAAAGTTCAAGATGGTACTGAAGATGTTTTCGAAATTTTATTTTTCATAGTATTTGTCCTAGTTTCTAATAGTATTTGATATATATAAAATAGTAAAAATTACTTAGATATGTGAGTTTGTGTCAGTTGTTCCAGTACATAATGCAACAGTAGATCTCACCTACCATCTCCGTTTAACTTGAATACATCTCGAAGATACCTCGTGGAATTGAGATAAAATATTGCAATATTTTTGGAAAACCCATCGGTTTCCAATAAGCCCAATGGATCAATAAGTAGCTTATGATTCCAGAATGTAACTCCCTTTACTTTTAAAAGGTATTTGCCATAATTTACACCAGAGTTCTTCATATATTTCTTGAAAATGATGAGATTTTTTGACCTGTGACAATTTGAAAATGAAGCCATTTGTGCCATCTAATTTAGTGCATTGCCAGTAATGTGGTGCACATTTAAACCGTACTTCCCAGTATCAATCCCACAGGATGTGTGACAGGCGGCTGTAGCCGCAGTCAAAGAGCAAGGACAGCTGCTGTCTCCAACACTGCCTTTCTTGCTTCTCGTTTTCCCATACTAGTGCTCGTACGAATTTTAGACGTTCAGGTCCAGCCATGGAAACGGCATTCATCGGCGACCGTGATTGAGTTTTCCGTCTCCGTCGTCCCTCCATGGTTAACAGGTAGTGATGATTGAGTCGCAACTTGCGCCGATAACTCTCGCCACCTGTTATTGCAATTTAGGAGACAGCATTATAATCTAAATTTTAACATTAAATGATCATCGATCGTCTCTTTTCTCGAAGAAAACCTGAGATAATTCGTAACTACAGCGATGAGGCGGTTTTTGTTTTTTTGTCTATGGATGATTGCATGCCTGTTTACATTTGTTATTTGCGAATTATGACCAATCCAACCTGCTACCAGGCCTTTAGAACGTATCCTCTTCGTAATTCAGGGAGTACCTGCACTTTTTTTATCCTTTCATCACCATGCTATCATGTAAGGATCCCATATGATATTTGTCAATAGAATCACGAATCCTTCTCAAAGGCTCCATATTGAGCATTAGGTAATCACAAGGTGTTCTTGTGATCTTATAGGTCGTTGTAGCAGGAGCGAATACACATAGGTCTTATTTTGGGGGCGTGCGATTCACTATTCTTTGGTGCGCCTGAAGTGTATGCAATGCATCTCAACTTCACGTTGATTCGGACGGTTCTCCCTCAAAAACTAATAGAAATGCAATTATTAAGCATAATATGCGGAAATAGCGAAGAAAAAATTGGCAATGGATGTCCACGTTGATGATTACCACTTTTCGCTTGTCTTTGGACTTATAGAGGGGCTAGTCTCTCATTAATCCACGTCTCTCGGCCTCGGTCTTATTGATGCCTTCTGTAAAGAGGAAACTAACGCCCACACCGATTTTTCCAGTAAGCCTCCCATTACCTTCGGATAATCTGTACCTAATAGGGTACTTGATCTTCACTATTGGATGCCTCTCGGGTGACTCTGTTAATGCCGATTGCAACAAGTTTATTATTTTCTGTAGAGGCCGTGGTAATTTTTTTCCAGAAGAAGTTACTTCGAAGACTCTCTAGCCATTGCCAATCACAAATATCAATATAAGGAGTCATTCTCTCTGTTATACTTCTCTTTTCTCGTTTATGTTGCAGGTTTCTCAAAATCACGCTATCGATTCTGGCCAAGGATCTTCTGAATCCGGAAAAAAAACGGTAAATGTCTACTTCAGTACATGGCTGGGTGAAATGGTGTTTCCTCTCTAATGGCGGAATATGCAGTTGCTAATAAATGTATGAGTTACCGTTTTGATTTCTGCCACCTACGTACGGTAGTATATTTCTGCTAACGACTGAGGTGTTAGGTGTGGATACAGATAATGTACATAACGATTTGCAAAAATTACAAGTCTACAAGTAATGAAATGCACAAGTGATTGTGACTAACTCCGTTTTGTCCACTCATCCCAAGTCCAACACTGGTGTTGCATTAAATTTGATGCCAACATGTATCATTTCCCATCCCAAGGATATTTAAAGAGGTATTCTATTCTATCTACTTTAGTTGATATCACGAATATAGCAAGTAATGCAAAGCACTACGTGGCGAACTAGGGTTAAGACCCCTTATAGCCAAGTACAAATTTTCCAATCGTAAAAATAGTTCTGCACAACGAAGATCTATAGATAAGATTCCACTTCAAACCTTAACAGTTCAGATTGCATCGTTCTACGCTGTAGTTGGCCTAAAGAATTTATTCTTCCTCTTTTACCATTATTTATTTTTACGCATTCACTGCGTATAAAAATCGGTGCATCATTTTAGAATGCCTAAGAAGAGAATAAAATGAGCATAAAACTATCACTTTCATTGAAATATGGGTGACTCAGGACAGATTTCAGTTGAGATGAAAATTATTAATTTTTATTTCACACCAATTCGGCGTTTCCTATGATAAATTTCTCCTTAACAACAAATTTTCTGCTGGTAAAATTTGTAGAAAGGTTATAGAAATATCTCTGCCTGAAAAAAAAATTTCTCACGCAAATTCAGCATTCTCAACACCTGCTAATAGATGTATGGGGTAAGAGTCGAATGGTATTCTTCGAGTGTTTGTCGTGGAGAATCCAAGATACGCCAAATTATTTTAAATAACGAAGCAACCGAAGTGATGGATATTTTCTTTCGGAGATGCTGGGCTGTTTGTGTAACTATTTACTCTGCAGATTGAGAGAGAATAGCTGGATGGTATTCCCTAGAGCCGCGTTGGTTTCCTATAAAATTATCTTGGATAAATATGATATGGTACTTACAATTAGTATAATTTGTTAGTGTGCATGACGTTTTTTGGACCTTGTGGGAGTCCAATTGCATGCTGCATGCTGGAGATTGATCACCCCCTGCCATGTACCCTAGAGGTGGCTCGCAGGGTATTATGTAGATTTATATCTAGATCGTTGGTATAACTAATGGATATTCATCCAATAAGCCTAAAAATGTAATATCACATAGTTAAATATAAGTCAGTGAATTTTTTCTTGTAAAACATGAAAAAAAGGAAAAAATAGTATTTTCCTTTTTTGAAGTATAGACAGATATTGCTTCAAAGAATTAAAGAATTGCCATTAGCGGAATAGGACTCCGCGCAAACAATAAACAAATCCGATAAGTAATATAAAGAATAGCAAAAAAGTCGAAATGGAGGCTTTTTTCCTGTACAAGTGACGGCGCTGTTGGCGCTGCTACAGTCGATAAATTATTTACTCCGCGGATTTAGGCGGGGACTTGCGATTCGCTCCGTGGCTCATCTGAGCGATGCGGAAGACCCATTTCCGAGCGTTGTATGCTCGCGCGCGCGCGGGGGGGCGCCCTTCATCTGTCCTTGGTGAGCGTGAACGAGCGAGCGAGTGTGTGTGATGGAGGGGAGGGGGAAGTGTTGGGTTGGGGGTGGGGGGCGGAGGGGAGGTACGAGAGGTGGGCGGGGCAGAGGAGACGACCACCGGTAGCACCACGCGAGTGCACTTCTTCCCCGACCCACCCCACGGTTCGCACGTTTAATACCTCCCACTCCACTCCCCCCCGCCACCCTCACCCTCCACCAGCCACACACATCTTCGGTATCGCGGTCAATTTAATTGCGGCTTCACAAATCCCACAGGTGAGCAATAAAAAGATGGATGTCCGCTTCATGATGATGATCCTGGGACCTCGAAGAAGACTGAACAAGGAAAGTCCCCCACCACCAGATCTCTTTCAAATTTTGCTAGGTGATAGAAAATGTATACCCATGAGGTGTACTTTTGTATCAGCCAACAACGCTCAATACTTTTCGAGATATTATCGACGGAAAGTAAAATGAAAACGCCTAATCTTATGCAGCCCGCAGCGCGACATTGGATCCTTATCCTCCGTTGCTAGGACGAAGAACACTAGCGTGTCTTGTTGTGCTGTGTGCTGCGTACACATAGGAGTTTCCATGATTCTTTCCGTCGCTAATATCTTGTAAAGTGTTGAGCGTTGGCGGCTGAAACAAAAACTGCACCTCATGGGTAAACATGCGCTATCACCGAGCAAAATTTGAAGGAGATTCGGTGATGATACTTGCTTCCCTTGTTTGACAATATCTTTGATGAATGTATGTACTTTGAACGAGTGAGATCACAATTAAAATATGTTTTTATATACATTTCCATTCATTTAATGTGTTTTTCATTTTCTGAAGTTCATTTGTTGCTTGTTATATTTGCTTGTTGATATTTTTATGTTTTGTGTTGAGTTGGCGGCTTGGTTACAGATAGAGAAAAACTAGGGATCATTGTTGGATAAGCCAAATAGATGTGCAAGGTAGAAAGAAAGATAAAATAGTGTCAAATGATATTGAAGTTTTTCTTTTATGTCATCGCTTTGGTAGATTATCTTTTAGGACGAAAATAAAAAAAGACGAAAGCGAGTCTAGGATTGCTTTGGTGAGATGCGGGAGATTCTGAAAAAAAAGAAGTACGAAAAAATTTTTCAGGGCTGCCAAGATTGGACCGCGAGGGAATACTTAACACGTGTCGTACGAACGTTCAGTGGGGAGGGCCAAGCTTTTTAAAAAGAAGCTCCGCGCTCCAGCACCCTCGGGCGACATGGTGCCAACCTAATCATTGGCTCGTTGTACTCCTTTTCGTCTTAATGAGCCACGAAGATCCACAGACTCTTTCCCTCCTCCGCAAATCCTTCAGGCGAGGTGTCACTTTATAATTCACTCGTGCATTCGGCATTGACCTTTCTAGGTTTTTTTCCGTGAGAGCCTTCATCTCCCGTGAGGTAAATTAAATGTGAGCGGCAGGGTATGTCTGCCTACCGGATATGCATAGGACTTGACTAGGTGATTTATTAGAGTGAATAGGGTAGTTTCCTTCACCAAAGAAAACGAAAGTCATTGATTGCGATTCGATACCCACCATTACTGTATTCATAATATACAAATTATTTCGTTTTAGAAATACCGGTTTAGACGAATGGCTATGGTCCATTTTTATCCTCATTTGAAAAGGGCCAGATTGGCGCCAATGCGATGACACTCCACGTGACGTCACAGGGACCTAGTTTCTATACGAGAAGATAGGAGTTATACGTCGTCTGAGGTTACCAATGCATGCATGAGGCGCAGAGCTCAGGGAAACATGTCTTAATAATCACTTATTAAAACTGGCTAAGGTCGGAAAGTTTCCTTCATTTGATAAGGTATTAATAATCCTTATTTAAGCCAAGCACTACCAGCCAGCAGGGTACTCAGCTACCCGCTAGCAGCCTGCGTCGTATCAGCGCTCAACTCGCCTCAAGGTCACCTCACAGGGCGGCAGCGGGAACCAGAAATACGTCACACGGTCCCGGCATTCATACTTACGCGTCGCGTTTTCGCGCGCTTGAAATTTTTCACTTTTCATTTAATCGCGAAAAATAGATATCGTCATTTAAAAATCTAAAAGCGTGAAATACGTACTCCAGGAGTAATAATCTTTCGATTTAGGCAATAAAAAAATAATAGGAAACCACCCTATTGATAATTATCTTGAAGTAGGTTTTGCAAATCTTTGCTACATGCTAACATTCATGCTTAGTTTCGTTGAGTGAGAGCCCGCAGTAATTGAGTTATCGTGCCCTTAATAATATTTTGAAACTTCGAACCAACTCTCGTAAAAAGCCTATCGTGCACATGAGAGAGAAATTTTAAACCTGGCCAACGTGTATAATTGTTCTTTCATTCTAACCTCACCCCGTGAAGTCTGGTCTTTTCTGTGATATCTCGGCATAAAAGTGGTTATTTTTTTCAAAAATTTAATCGGTCTTGAATATTAAAGTTATTTTTATTCTTAGTACACGCGAAACTGACAGGATTGAAATAAATAATTTCAATTACTGTATTTTGCATTCAACCCTTATGAAATATCATCCGCTTTATTTCATTAATCTTAACGTCCAACATTTAAATGCGTCTGTTTCTCTGTGTGTCATTCTCAAAAAAAACCTGTACTTTCCAAGTCAATTTTTTAACAAAACGTTTTACTCACGACCTCTTTTATTGATTATTTGAGTAACAATCCTGTCACAAGATGTTGTCCAATAAGTGGTCGCTCTCTTCTATTAAAAATCATGAAGATATTATGTGATGAAGGCTCATGTAATGAATTCTTATTGAATGATTTTTAACATGTATCAATGTCCATTATAGGTATAGTATTGGTTCTAGACAAGATGCATCCTTCGTTACAGTAGTACGTCCTCCGTAGCAACAGGGGAGACGAATTTTCACAGTACATTTTATTAATACATGGCTTTTGGGTTACCTTGGAATTCATGAGCCGGATTGTAACCATTACTTTACTACTTACTACAGTTATAGTACTTGAATGATCAATTACTACAATTGCTACGGCCGTTTTCAAAAAGTTATTGCGTATTAAAATCTCTTCGCTCTTATTTATCTTCACGTTTCATGAGCTGATTTCCCGAAGACATGTAGAAAACCCGTGGAGGCAAAATCCATGACACTGATATTGCCTCTGCATATGACCTAACCGGCTACACAGTGTGCCACGTACTTTCAAAGGGCTTCGCCAGCGTTATTTGAAGGGTACTGTCCCCCGACAATCCTCGATGCACGAACAAACGAATCGGTGGCCCACACACTCATTGACGTTCGTTGTTTCACGCGATTTGGTCATAAAGTTGGGTGTTGACCCCGCATGTCTATCTTTGAGGTGATGAATGTGATGCTTCTCCTGATGACCATTCTGAGAGGTCCGTGGGGGATTTCCTTTTTACTTCAATTGCGTACCTTAGCATTTCTCTTCTTCGCGATCTTTCGATACATCTTGCCACAAATCGCAGTTGCTGACAAAGAGAACGTTTAATTCATGTCAAGTGAAGAGAAAAAATGTACATTTTGATACTACCCATTCCTCGTCAGTCCAAACCATTAAGAAACGACTTGATTCAAATTAGTGCAACAGATTGGCCTCTGGTCGATTGAAGCTTGCAGCGTGATGTAAGTAAGTTTCTTTCTACACAGTCATCATTTTTTAGAATACGGCTGAGTTAGGTTTCAAATAAAAACTTATAAATTTTCAATAAACTTTTTAAAAGGCATTATTTTAATTCTTGGTTTTCCTGAAAACATGAATATTTGATGTGTCGCTTTTGACGCTCACTGCAAAATTTCCAAATATCTTGAAAAATAAGCTTCATTTTTTTTAATTGTCGGCCACAATAACCACAGGAAAAGCTCATCGATATACTTCCAAGAAAACACTTTACTGTTTAACTTCGCCGCCATCTCGGATATTTCACTTTCGGTCAAAATTTCCAACTGATATCACGGTATTCAGCGTCTTCTGCAACTTAAGAGATATGCGAATGATTCTGTGTACACTCTAACCTCTCGCCGATTGCCGCCGTCAAAACTACCTGCTGCGGCAGGATAGGTCCGTCGCAGCTCCCATATACCGTCTTGGTCTTACTGATTTTCTATCCGTAATCCAATCACGGGTTCAAAGCAAGGGGTGAATTTCCAACCTCAGTGCACCAGGAAAAGATATACGTTAATTTGAAGTTATATAACTTAACATTTATTGATCATGAATTCATAACCATTCATGCCCGACGATGTTAGACTGCATAATAGAGCTTCATTCATGAGAGTATAGTCGATGATGAGAAGTGTCGCGATTAATTTTAAAATCCTGATGCTACTCACAAGGTTACCTGTCGCGCAAATTGTGTAGTCTAAATCACCTTGATAACATTTCTTGGAATATTGAAAAGAAAGATATATTTATTGGGCAACTTAAAATTTTAGGAATTTATTATTTCTCTTAATGAAGGAAAATAATGAAATATTTTGAAATATATCTCCGTGGTCTATCATGCATATCCTCAACACTTTACTGTTTTGAAAATGGTACAAATTACGGTATAAAGGATATATTTGATTGCTATGGTGCGGGAAATAATATCCTGATGCCAAATTCCTTTTTTAATCCCTAAAAGTAAGTGAAAATAAAGAAAAAGTATTGATACATATTTTATTAAACTGATTTTCATCCGGTAGATATCGTCGCCAATATTGGCGTCAGTATGTATATTGGCGTCGTGAATATTGGCGTCAGTGGCAGTCGAATTAAGACTTCTATATTATTATGACGATAGAACAGATTATGCTAGCCATATTTTGACATTTATCCAAGTTCTTGAAATAACATGATAGTCTATCTATTATTTTATAAACTTTACTCCACTTATTTAATTTACTGAAGCTTTTCAAGCACTAATCCTTCTTTCAAGCCTTTACTGCAAGCATACAGTCAATGAAGCATGTTTTGCCTTGGTTTAAATTCCAATTCTCATGTTTAAATCTGCTGACGCCAATTAACTGTCGACGATATTCATGGGATGATAAATAGTTTTGATATGATAAAAACCAATATTATACTTTGTATATTCACTCAGTCTCAGAAATTTGAAACGGAATTCGGGCTCACATGCGTCGCAAAATATTTGACTTAAACTTCACGCTATTTTTCACGTAAGATAGAGGATAGCCAGCGTTACACAAATATGTCTGTTTGGTAACACAAGAGATTTATTGAAATGTTGAGAAGACCCATCTGAAAAAAGTGAAAAAAAAATGTTTGCGACGCCGAAAATTTTCGTTGACTTTTCAAACGCGACAGGGGCTTGACTTAGTGCGCCGGGAGTTGGAAAACCACGTCTCACTCAGCGCTTTAGACTGATGAGGATATTTTATTTTAAGAATTTCCCTTTTTTAGCTTAACTTACCTACCATATTTGTATGGTCACACAAATACCAAGAAAATTTCGTCCCGCCAATGGCTGCTCGCCATCCGTCTCGGTCCTGCATCAACTACGGTATTACGTTGAGCCTTTGTATATCTTTCTGAAATTGATCAACCCATTGTAGACTTGAGTCCCAATGCTCGTCTGCCTCTAGGAAGAATTTCTGCTACCATCCTCAGTGTGGAGTCAAGCTCCCTCCTTTTTACATGGCCAGCCCATCTCAATCTTCTACTTTTAATTTGGGAAATTATATCGGGATCCTATCCTAGGGAAGGACTCTTAGTTCTCTCTTGGGCACTGGGCCAAGAATAGTACCTTGAAATTTATGCTCAAAGACTGCCAGCTTCTTTTCTAATTTTTTGGTGAGTTTCTAGATCTCAGATTCATACGATACAATAGTTACCATCTTACTATTATATAATCTTACTTCTGTGTTTTTCAGAGGATTTCACTCTTAAACAGTTTTTATTTTTGAGCTTACCTATATGTATTGGTTCTACAGCAATATAATATCCGGCATATTGTTCCGAAATAACGGAAAATTATTCTGTCTATGATGTTCAAGTTATCTTTCCTATCTATCAGTCAGATTGACCTAAAACAATGACAGATTGACATGAAACAATGAAAAAACTCTCATTTTGTTACAAACTTCGAGCATTGTCGTTTCTTGTACAGTGTTGATGTCAATTTCCAAGCCAAGATATAAGTATAAGTTACGGGTATTTTTATAAAATTATTAGAGTGGAATACAAGTCTTGCGTCCTTATCAAGCCAAAATAATTCATTAAGTTGTAATCCTAGAACGGCAACTAAACAATATTCTTCAAGCCCAAGATATGAAGGTGAGGGACGATCCATCGCTCCTTGAATATTTAGATTATGATGTTGAAATCTATGAATAAAAAATCTGAAAACACTGTACTCTGATGAGTGAGAAATTTTGGAAAGGCCTGCGAACGTATATAAACCTAGTTATTCCTGAGGGTTTTTTAACAGTAATGCGTCGCTCGCGAGCTTAAGACTACTGCAGTTTTGCACTTTCACTTCCGCTTCGTTACTCTCTACTAAGTATAGAAATCTCTGCTTTATCAGCGAAACAATGTATTCAAATATCAAGGACATATCCAAAAAGAAATTATTAGCTATCCTAAGCACTCTTTTCTTGGCAGATATCTACAGTCACACTCTTACAGTAAATTTTATTTCGTTGTAAAATTTTGTATTCTTATTAGTGGCGTTCTGTTATTCACGGGTTGAACTGGTGTAAATGTATGGAACGTCGTCTTCTTTAAGTGGATAGTCACGTTGTTGGCAAGTAAATCTTTTGGGGTTTACATAGATTCATGACTTTATTCATAGATCGGTGTGTAACGTTAACAGGGCTCCCAGAATAATTCAACCATGGTATTGTGTGGAAAAGAACAAATCTGTGTGGGAGGCAATAAAACTAAACTACTCTCCTAGAAGAGAAAACGAGGCGTGAGACACGGTCTATGGTCTTAGATCTGGGCTTTTCTCAAATTATGCAATTCCAGCGTTCACACTCGCTTGAAGAAAGCAGCCAACCGAATGTTGTATTTCTCTCTTTCTCTATCTCTTCTCACCCTGCTCAAAGAGCTAAAATATACTGTCGCATGTGAATGCGGCTTTTATTTGCTTTACAGACACCATTATAGATTTAATTATTGTAAATGATGCTCATTTTTTCGACTAATCTCCGACTGCATTTCATTTTTATTTCAGGCTAATTATATTTAATGCAGGGTAGTAAATTGCTGATCCATTACGCCTCTACAATGCCTCATCGAGGAAGTTTTTCAGTTCTTTCCTTAAAATTAATTCCTGTGATATAATACGTGGAGAATGCAAGATAGTTTTTTAATCTTGCATTAAGTGTTGGTATACCTCTGCCAGTAAGAAATTTAATTTGTGTTTCGTTACTCTTTCAAATGATTTATTCAATATTGTATCTCAGCAAGCAGTTATGTAATGAAGTACGTAATAACACCAAAATTGGTCGTACCCTTTATTACTAACTGTGAGCAAATATATGTATAGACGACCGACGAAGGAATTAAATTTAGACTTTGGCGTAAGTGAGCGCAGTCGTAATTAATTGCTAGTGCACACGCACAATCCCTTCTAAAATTAAAATGAACCATGGTCATCTGTTATACTGGTCATACCCTTCGCCTAGTGCTGAGGCAGAGACAAGGCTCAACCTTCAAAGGAAGACGTTGATGAAAGGTTCTATAGCAAATTCTACCTTAAATGCGTTCAATTAAAGGAATTATTACAATGCATACATTTTATTAAGTTTAATCACAACTTCGATTGTTCTGCATCAATAAAAAAGTAAGGAGGTTGAATCAAAATTTTGGTAGGGAATTAGGCATTTTTTAAATCTCCTACGCTTTGAGTGAATTTTACCCTGGAAGCCAATTATGAAATAGTTGTACTGCCCATAATTTATAATTTGACACATTTTAATGCGTGGGATCAAAAACATAATGGTAAACTGTACCACTGTGAAATTATTACCTACTGTAAAATACCATTCAATGGCCCTTGACTTAGTTTATTCTTCCACAAGATTTCAGAGGGCACTACTCAGAACCACAGGGTTGAGTCATAGAGTGGTTATTATTGCTAAATTGAAAAGAATATTTTCAAGAAAAATTTCTTTTGTTAAAGCCAATTTGTAGGGATGTGCGAGTACTCGAAAATTCGAGTCGAGTAGTAGGTAGGTAATCGACTCGAGTGATTCGAGTTGTATTACGGATATCGAGTCGAGTAGTTTCGGTTACAGAGCTGTCGAGGCCAGGAAGTTCAGAAATCTGCCGAAAGAGAGCGCTATCATGAATCTCATGTAGCAATATCGTTTATTAAGTCAATAATTCGTTCTAATGCCTTAGCCAAGGAGTTTCAGCTTTTTTATACGTAGCAGTCAATCACTATAGTAGTCGACGTAGGCGCTGAATACCTTTTCGTCAGTCACGGCGTCCGAACGTCTTCCGACCCGGCGGCGGCGTATTCGGAGTAATCGGAGTGGACCATAGCATCGGTCATACTTTCCTATGCGACACTTTTATACCCCACCATACTTTCTTAACTCAAACGCCGATGGACGAAAACATTGTGAGGATTTCTATGGAAAAAGTGCAACTTTTAGGTTTTTGCGGGCAATGCCGATTTTTCACGGTGTTTGACGTCTCAGGTAATGCCATCTTTTAGCCTTTTTGAGCCCTAAGGCCGTCCGATGTTAATTTTCGTTCATTCCTTTGTTGCATTTAGTTTCACTCTTGAACTAACAGAAAATAGTTGCTATGATTCATTAAACGAAGTAAGAAATAAAGAAAATTTCTTTTTGAAATCTATAAAGCTAAAGCTAAGTTCTATAATTCGTTCGCTTCGTCCACTAAAATTCCATGAATATTCAAGATCCATATAAATCGTTGATATAATTTTTAATAAAACTTTCCAAGGCCCCCAAACCTTGCAACTTTGGAAAGGAAGTACTTGTCCAGCTACACAAGTGTGTTGTGAAAAACACTTTTCTGCAGGCAGTTATACTGTGACATGGAGACGTCAAAACCTGCTGCCTGAGTATGTTGCATGGGAATTTGAAATGATCAGTTATCACATGATAAATTTACGTATACAAAAGTAATTACAATAGTACAAATATCTTTGTTGAGGGTTCTTCTGAGCAGTTGGGGATACATACATTGACGACATATTACTAGGGGTTGATTCATTTCAATAGTGCTTATTTCAAACTTTATGCTTCACGACCCCTTATTATATATATATATATATTTTTTTTTAGATCACGAGATGTGGATGAGATCATTGACCCACATCTCGTGATCTAAAAAAAAAAAAAATAGTGCTTATGGAACTGTTTAAGACACATCAATTTTCATTCATCTCCTCAGTTACCATCAACGTTCCTCGTTATCTTTTCCTTTTCACATTCATTTAAAATAGAAAATTCGTAAGGGGATTGGAAAAATGAGAATATGCTGGAGCATGCAGTGTGTATTGTCTAGTGCAAGAATTACCATACTCGACTCGCCTCGACTCGATACTCGCGAGTAGTTTCCAACTCGACTCGAGGTCAAATGTACTACTCGCACTTCCCGACCAATTTGATAAATTCATTATGTGATTACCATATCCATTTCCGAGGATATGGTGGTTTACTGTGTTGAGTAGTGGGTCATAGACCACAAACCCCCGCGTTAAGGCACTTGAGCAAGAGATTTCCTCGCATTTGATCTGTTTATTAGGTCTTTGTCTATAAGGTCCTGTCGGGCACCAACATTTTTCAAGTGTTCCGCGGCTTTGCTGAAAGGGTTAGAGAAAAGCTTTCAGCAAAGCTTTTCTCTAACCCTTTCAGCAATATTTGTTGAAAAATATAATTGTGGGCACTTTTTTGTTCACCAACTAAGTTTCAAGTATTCCCTATTTTATCGAATAATAAGTTCTTTCTTCCACCTTGAAGCATTTTTAACTTTCTCTTTCTTTAGCTCTGTGAGTAAAGGCAATATATGACCTAAGTAACATCGCATATCGATGGGAATCCATAATATTTTCGCCCCCTTCGCAACGGCGTAGATCTTTGCCGCACTCCTCAGCGTCGTTGACTTATCAACGCGCAAAATGGCGCTGGGCATGCAATATGGCATGGCCGTGCTTCTACAAGGCCTATTAAGTGCTAGTACAATAGACGGCGCAGCGGAGCACGGCACCGCGCGCGCGAGAGCGGGCCATGGGGCTCGAAGGCTGGCAATTTCTCACGGGCGGCTGACTGTGGGAAGACACGTCCTTTGCCGTCCCTTTGCCTCACTCGTCAGCTGGATCGGGGAGGAGGAAGGGGACGAATTGTGACGAGGAGAGCTTTGGGGAGAGGAAAAAGAAGTGTTTGAGGAAATGGCGAATTATTCCCAGGGAGAGACTGTCCTCAGGAGAAGAAGATTGGAGAAGCACCGGTGACACCTACGACGCGACGTGCGCTCGACATCCCCTCATTAATCTTACATTTTTTCGCTTTTCTCTACGGGATCGTCCACGAAATTTATTTTACTTTCGATAATGATAGAGTAAGAAAAATTAAGAGACCTGCATTTCCTGTTTTTCGAATCTACTTCTGCAGGCCATAGCTTACCTACCTCCCGAGCTATTAGCCGTGAAACGTCGACGCCCTTTTGCAGATAAGTTGATGACGTCACGAAATCATGTCTATCGTGTCCGGCGTCTCTGCTACTCCTCGGCCTTGTGCATGGAGCCTCATTTGGTTCGTCGGTTTTTACTCTCTTGCTATCTATTCCTTTCCTCATTGAAAGGCTCTTCCTGCTCCAGTAAATGAACCAAAACTCCGATGACGTCACCAACTCATGAAAGGTGTGCAGCAATGGTGTTTACTTTTGTCGTTTTTACTTTAGTTTTATGTCTACTTTACTTTTGTTTATTTTATTTTAAACTTACGAGATAATGACTGAAGAAAGAAAAGTCATTTTTTCGTTCATATTCATCTTTCCATTCCGTCCTCCGAATTCTTTCACTGAACTGCGATATCGGGCCTGAGTGTACGACTTCATTCAGTTATTTGTCGCGTTTGACCTCAAAATTATTAATGACGAACCGATGCATCTTATCCCAGTGCGCTTGGCTTCTAACTGAAGGTGGATTCAAAGTAGGCTCACTCGAAATAAAAAGTAGAGCGCTTCTGGTAAAAATATTCCTGGCTAAATGAAGTCTTCCAAAAACATCATTCAACTTTGTAATCACCCTAGAAACTTATACTTTTTTGCCCAAAAATTAAAGTTCTTTATTCATCAATTTTACTCTAATTATGGCCACTTTCTTTTGTACCTACGTTGAATGCGGACATAACGCTGTATTAAGAGGCTTGATTTAGCTAATTGTAAGACACGGATGCATTATTGATTAAGAGCGTCGAAAAGATTTTGAAAGCTATGCAATCCCTTTATTCATCGCCGGCAACATGAGCAAGACTTGCGAATGTTTTACCTGAAAAGCAAAATGTACGCATTTCAAAAAATATGCTTTTAACATACGACACTAGCAGCATGGCATATTGAGGGTGTATTATGCCTTCAATTTTTCGACTCACGCGCTGCGTAAAAATATACATATATAAGCTTTCTGGTTTGTTTTACGTTTCAATCTCACAGTGAATATAAACAAGAGGGATTTTGGCATTCGCGCGTGTCAAAAATTAAAATTACTTAATCCCAAATCATTTCATTTACAATTAGCTGATTCAGACGATTGTATTTGTTTTCATGTCGTTTATTTTCATTGAGACTTTGGTTTTCAATTTAATTTTTATTCACGAAAAGGGCATAGTTGTAGGAGGATTGTATTATTATAAATTATATTTATGAGCATTTCATTCGCTAAATTTTTCCCATGATAAATCCAAAATATGGAGCGTCAATGTTGGTCTTCGACATTGGTTATGATATAGCGCATTACCTTCGCAATAAACTCGATCTACTTCCATTCTATCCATATGCCTTATTCTCCTCCACCCTCCACACCGCTTTCATAGCCCTCTAACGACTAAAAAACAGTTTTCTGAATCCCCTCCCCGCTTGGTACTCGCTCCGGTACTTAACGGTTATCGCAAAACATTTTAAAAGATACTTTAGATGAGAAATTTGAAGAAAATAATCATTTAGCATAATTATTTGGTCTCCACGGGAATTCATTATTTGCTATTAAAAACAAATAACGCTTGTAGCCAAATTCGACGGTTAAGTATGAATCTCGCGCAACAAGAAGTAGCGCGGGACGAAGCGTGAGTTCTTGGAAACATACCTAGCGAGTTTTATGGTGCGCAAGGCATAGAAGGATGACGATTCATTCGATTCATTGTTGGAAATGACTGTCAAGATGTGGCCACCAGTTAAGAATCCTTGAGTTTGAATATGACAAATTTCTTAGTTGCCCTCATTTTTTAATTGTTTTGATGATTTTAACCATTTTTGGCGATAACCGATAAAAACCTTCGCTTCATCCAAATCTTCCTAAAGTTACCTTTCTCCAAAAACCAATGGAATGGAAAATGCAATGGATTAAAATTAAAATAGAAAAAAATAAAAAGCATTATTTATATTTCATATGACGGAGTGAATAGCCAAGGGATAAAAGTGATTTTTTTCTAAATAGAGTTAGGTACAGTTAATTGTTAAAGGAAATATATATATACAAAAACATGGTTGCCAAGGGATACGAGTCTCTATTCTGTACTGACATCGAGTGTAATATAAAATGCACTACTGAATATATAATTGACCTCCTTTGTTTTCTTTGCCTGATTTCTGTACCTTACTCTTTTTAGAAAACAGAAATCACTTGTACCCCTTGGCTTCTTCCCACTCATATGACGTGAGGTAAAAAAAGATGGTTGGTTTTGAAGCCACCATCGGGAAGAAATATTTTCATGTGAGAATTGAAAACCCGCGTTTATTATTTCTCATTTCCCCATTCATTTTCATGTAGATATAAGTAATGTAACTTTTATATCCAGTATTTGATCTTAAAATCAATACATCTGGTCTTTACCCACAAGTTAGACAAGAAAAGTCTCCATTCTATGGCACACATATATGATAAATGAGAAATATAAACATCATAGCTCAGCTGAAAGACAACGTTTCAACCCAAGATAAAGACTTGATCTATCACTTGACTTACTTATATAAGTGGAAGAAAAACAAATGTCAGATAGACGTCAACTTAAATTACGTTCCTGTCGTCAAGTTTAAGCGTCATATTGTTGATCGATTTGGACTATTTCGAACGGGATGCATAAAGATCCTTAGATTATATTGTTGAGCCGAGTAAAAGACTCTTCCTGAATAAGATAGACAAGATAGTGCCAGTTTCAGATTAAATATCACCGTCTCTGATCAAATTTGATAATGCCATCATAAGTTAGACAAATTGCCTCCTTCCTCTGACCTAATTTCTTGTTTATAGGTAATCTTATGCAGAAACGAACCGCAAAACAATTAAATTCCCTTTTGAAAAGTTGTAGGGGAAGTGTTTTTATTTTAAAATTTTCAAATAAGTGTCGAACTGGAAATTAATTTTTTTTAATGTGGTAGAGATGAATTTTTAATTTTTATGTTTGTGTTTATTTATTAAATATTACACCGTTCTATTACATTAAGAGAATTGACATCTTTGAGCGGTGTTGTTGAACAGACTAATAACTGTCTTTGAATTTTTTAGCCTGCCATGGTAAACTATTGTAACGATTCAATAAAGTCTTGGCAGCCACGTTTTTAATGTATGGAGTCCACAAAATCCTTGTAGGCCTTTCTCTCCTAAGTTGGAGAATATCACAAGTGGTTATCGAAAATTTCTATCGATATTTACGCATAGCATAGAAATCGCAGTCGAAGTCCTTGATAAAAGTAACTGAAGGAACGTTGCAGACGATATACTTGAACCCTGTCTGTCTCTAGCTATCGCTTTTGATTTAAACTACTGAGATAAGAGAGCTCCGTGTGCTACGAGCTCTTATCTATTTCGGCTCAAGCAGCGGAACTTTTCTATGACACAATTACGCAGCAGATAATTATTATGGTACAAATAATGTGACTAAAGATAAAAAAGTTGATTGAAGCGATAGAAGTAAACGGCGAGAAATCGATTGAAGTACACAGCATTTATAACGTTGATATGGCGGCCTCGGTGGCGGTGGAGCAAAGTCCTCACCTACCGTAATCAAGGTCGTGGGTTCGAGTCTCGCTTCGATAGGTCTGGATAGGTGGGGCCAGGATATGGGTGTTTGTATTGTGCATTGTTAGTGATGGAAGCTCCGTTGCTAAGGCCTTTATATGTTTTTTTACGAGGAAATTGGAAATAAAATAAATAAATTACTTGTTATCAATGTCAATCGCTCGTGATATTACCTGTATTAACTTAGTGAAAATTGATTTTCTTTGATTCAATCATTGATTAATCGTCGGTATTAAAATTTAATCGTGTAGAGAGATTTTACTTGACTTTTATTGTACTTTTTAATTTATACCTGAGGTATGAAACGCATTCAGTACTTTTCTAATTTGTGAAAGAATGACTCAAACAATTGAAGTGAAATATTTTTGTCGGAATTCATGAAAATCATTTTTCTTGTTGTCAGAAACTTTTGGAATATTCAAGCATATGCATAGCAGAAAACTTTTTTATATCTTAGCAGAAACCTTTTTTCGTGCTATTAACGCAGCCCTTGTTCGCTACACGTAGCTTTGATTACCGGCGCTCGGATCAAGTTTTCAACGTCCACGATCGTCTAAGATCCAAATTATCGCCACCGATTACTCTAAGTGGCATTAAAACCATTTAACATACTTGATAATGATACTATAACGTTATTTTTGATTGTGAGCGAAGCCTAATGGTGTAAACCCTCGTTATTTCATCGTTGGTGAAATCATTGCAGAGGGTTAACATTTTTCCTTTTCTGATAGTTTTGAAACCTTTCTTGAAATTGTTGATCTTTATCATCTGTGTTTGGGCAAAAGGGCATGCACATTTGATAAATAAGAGGTAACTTTCGTCACATTTGCTTCAGTTTAGCTAAAATTTTCTGCGAAGGCTGGCATCAGAACTTCGGACTTTGAGAGCTTGGCGAAAAAGAGAAAGGTCAGCTGAATTGCGATACAAAATGAGACTAAATAGCTAATAAGAGACTGGGTTGAAGAGGGATACAATTCCCTGCAATTCTGTATGTCTATATAAAAATAAAATTATTAATAATAAATGCAATTGTTCCCCATATCAAAATAATTACAGTATTAGATAAAAATCACCGTGCAACCATTATCAGAAGAATAAAATATTTCAATACAAGAGATTACCTATTGTTACTAAGGAAAATAGATTACCAATTCTACATAGAAAAAATAGGTAATTAATCGTAATTTACCATTGTAATATGGTTTATTTAATCCTTGTATCGTCACGATATGTATTGCTGCGTAATGATTACATTTGTTTTTAGCCTTTTCAAATTATTTTTGGACGTGTTAAAATAATTGAAGGGAATAAAATGCCCATTGCAGTCAATCACTTTTCAGGAAATAAGCTGATTTCTCACACGATTAGATTGAAGGGATGAGGTGAATGGTAGAATTTCTGTTGTTCAACTGATGGAACCTAATGGCAGGGAAATAGGGTAGGTCTCGGTTATGAATGTTATTTTATAATACTCCGAAAGAGAATGAAATTCTAGTGTGTCTTCTGCGAATAGACTACATGCTCTGACAATTTTGTGTGAAGAGAATTTTTATCTACTAATGAGAAATGTCTTGAGGATAGATGTCGTATTATTATATTTTGGGCGTGATAAAAAAATACTCATTAGCAGTGCAATAATATATTCATCAGTGTAAATGCTTAAGCATATCAGATTTTTAAACGATTACTCTGATTGAGAACCACATAAGAATGAGTGTAGAGTATTACTTAAGGTAAGTTCTACATTTATAAGCGATCACTTGAGAATATCCTCTATGAATGGCTCGTGTGACCAATTCTAGCTCGAAGGTTCTTTGACCTCCGCCAAAAAAATCGTTTAACTACGCGGTATTCGGTATTTTCCATAATTCATTGACGTCACAATTTAGTGGACGTGGCATCTGTTGATAAACGTGTTATTGGCTATTAGTGCTTATGATTAACAACATTTTGGGCTATATGGATTAAAATGCAGGGAAATGGTACAAATTCGTGGAATCTTACCCTAAAACATACAAATTAAAATCAGACTTTGTGAATAAAATGAATTTATCGTCATTTTTCTCGCGATAAAATTCCGAGGTAACGATAATTTCGGAGATCGTCCTAGGTCTCCATGAAAATCATCTCCCTTCAATGATATTAAAATAATGTAACCTGAATTAATAGGGCTGATATAGGATTTATTGGGATTTTTTACAAGCTAAATCCTTTTATTTTTAATTTATACCATAAGATATATGGCCAACCATGCACGTGCCATGTTTCAAAATGCAATTTAGAAGTTAAGGTGATATGTACATATTTTTTAGTCCATCTCCGGAAAACTGTCTCTATCAATATCATTTTATTGGCTCTCTCTGCTTGGGGATGCCATTGATTATCTGTCTTGGCCATAAAATCTTCAGTTGATTGTGAAAAAATTACAGCATATGTATGCAGAAAGTAATGCTCTCCTCGGTTTAATACACAGAGAACTGTACTGCATTGGGTCAGTGAAAGACAAACGTCTTTAATCTAAATGCAATCGAGGCTCATGGCTTAAAATCCCTGACAGGCTGAAACTTTAGTAAATACATAGTTCGTCTCATGCTCGTTCGAAAGCAGCATCAGCGTTTTTATAATACTCCTCATCCATTTCGCCAGTAATGCAAAATTATCTCCGTTCCTATGTCAAAGGTGACCCTTATAACTCTTGTTTTCTTTCATTTTGGCGTATTGCATCCCGAGGATTCAGTCTTCATTCATTATGTACGCAATTTTTGCGTACTTCATCACTGGATTATATTACCCTTTCCCCCATATTTCCAACTCGTACTTGCACCCATCCCCTCTCAATATTTAAATTTTGGGTGGGATTTCTTTATTTTACACATTTATCTGGGCTTTCATAATGCATCTGATATTGTTTTATTTTATAGCACGATTGTTAGTAAATAATTTATCTTGTTTATTCATATTTAAGTAATCTCTTAAGAGGTTATCTGCTAAAAATCAATGGAAATTCTAAGCGTCGTCTTTAAATTTTTTTTTCAAATATTTGTCTTAATTTTCTTTGCATATGATTCTGCTTGATAAGATTGGTGAGAAGTGAGGGCTATGCCTTGTAAGAGAGGAGCTAATTGGGGAATTAAGAGTTCTACATGACAACTATGTAGTTGAGCCGGACCACACGAAAACGTGAGTGATCTTATCAGACTTTTTTAATAAAATATTGATATTTCATGGTAAAAGGAGAAGTTCGTGAATAAAATATTTTCAGTTCATGAATGAAATATTTCAAAATACTCCTTATGATAGGGATTTCAATTGACCGTTCCCTCTGAATCGAGGGTAGTTTGCGTGGTTATCTGGATACATGGCCGCATTATGCAATTAATAGGTCCTAATTAGAGTTGAGTCACAGTTTACGGAGTGCCTACGTTGTGCAGTGCCACAAAACCTGTCATAACTTTCAAAAAACTGTTTTACATAAACTTTTATTGGTATGTAATTTTTAAAGGCGTCATAAGTCTTCCAGTATACATCCTATTCTGGTGATTTGGTGAGCTAATTCATCACAGTCCAGAATGTCTGCGAAAAGTTAACGTCCATGCCATTGTGAGATAACGATTTTGTGACAGCAAAGATTTAGTGCATCAGAATATATACGTGAAAACATCAGCGTATCTTCCGGACTGCATGAGATAGACTCAAAATAAAATTTCGGTAGATAATTTAAATTTAAACGTAGATTAATGATGCAGTTCATAAAAGTCCTTGGCAGCAATAAGAATTCCTTTTATTTACTTTCCAATGTCCGAAAGATACACGAATATTTTGGCAGCATTAAACATCAATGAATTAAATTTTGCAACACTGAAATCATGTCTTCTTCAGTCAGTATTTACACACTAGTATTGTAAAAATGAGTTGCACAAGGCGCAAGGTGTGCCCAGGATCAAAACTTGGGGGGGGGGGGGGGGGGGGTGGCAAGCCATGATTGTTCAAGTTGTAGGTAAGATTTAAGCATGGAAAAGCTGAATGAAATCAACATTTTAAGGAAACTGTAACAGCTCTTCATTAGATTTTAAAATTATTTGCTTGAAAAATATTTTTTTCCTTTAACGCATTTGCGATTTTTTCTACTGGGGGGGGGGGGCAGCTGCCCCCTCCTGCCCCTCGCTGGGTACGCCCATGGAACAGCATCTCTTATTAGACTGAAGTCTTCTAAAAGTATTGCATTTGGTGAAACTGGCATTATACCTAATTGTTTATAGGGACTGGATACCGGTTAAGAATGCACATTGGTGTTTATTTTATGATAAATGAATGTCTCCTTCGTATTCCGAATAAAGTTATGCTAGCGGATATGCAAAAATATGGTCGCAAAAGAGTTTAACCACATTTTTAAAAAATGCATAGCGTATCCTACGGAAAAGTTCATGCACTAATGAACTTGAAGTCCTGCGTCATTACGTCGTGAAAATGATGCGGGACCAGGCGAGTTGTGAGCGCGCGAAAGATATCTCAGAGCCATCTGTTGGAGACTTGAAGAACTCAACACTAGCGCCTTACGTGAACGGAGGGACTGTCTGCCGAGGATCTCGTAGCCAATAAGGTTCCACAGTACCATCTTTTATCGTACGTGATGGGAGTACTTCAATTATTTCAATATCTGAAAACGAATTTTTTATTGTTACTTGATGATTTGAGGGGTTAGTGAGAAACATATCTCGATGACGTTCACAATGTTCTCTACCTTATTTGCGAAAATCATAAATATTTTCGAGGTAAGCTCTTGTTTTGAAGGTACAGTTATAAAAGATCTAAATCGCCTACCCTTACCGGCCTTTAATATAATTGAAATTATACCAAATTAATTGGAATTATTTGTTTAGCATCCATCTCAACCATCGGAGATCTACCATTTCCCTTATATGATACCGAATTAATTTGAAAATATTTAATTTTATTATTATCAATGTGCGTATTTAGTTAAGCGTGACGACTTTGATCTAAAGAAATGAGGTTTTAGTCAATGTACCAATAAACATTTTTACTTTTAATTTGCAATAAATTTTAATTTTAGTGATTTGGAAAAGGTGAATAGCCTGTGGGCTTAGAAATCAGCTTAGAAAAACGCAGTCTTTATAATGGTGTAGGCGATGCCCCGGTCAAAATCTTGTTTTCGAACATAGGTTGTTCTCAAGGGAGAATATCTCTACATTGAAACTCAAGGATTCCATTCAGAAATTGCAACAGTCTGGATGAATATCTCCAACTATGCAACGTATCCACGTTGCTAGGTCTATCATCATTTCACTGGCGTGGTCTGTTTATTACGGTTAGCACTAAACAAATAAATATTGAACGTAATGAAATCACTTATTCTTATTTCCACACTCTTTTATTTCGGCCGAGCCAGGATTCTTCTATGAAAATGGAACTATGTGCTGAAACCCAGGTCGGTGAAAAAAATAGACTGTGGAAATTAGATGAAGTGATTTCATTATGTTAAATATTTATAATTTCCTCATAGCTACGCCAGAAACTGTACGTATGAATTTAGAATGCCGCGGGTGTTTTACATAACTGTATTTGTATTTTTCCCTTATTTAGTTGCACATTAACTACTCTGAAATTCTTGGGCAGCTGCATGGGTGTAAACTCATGAGAAAACATAGGAACTGAATATTGCAAACATCACGCCTGTCAGTTAAGTCATGGTTTAGTCACTAATTATTGGTTGCCAAGGGCTTAAAAGTAATGATATACGACCGAGACGAAGCCTAAGGAAACTTTGTCGGTATTCTATCCTTTTAGCCCCTTAAAAATAATCCGCATGCTCTATGAAGACGTTTTTAAATTAGGAACCGCGTTAAAACGAAGTTTCGCTATTTTTACTCTTGAATTAGTTTTCAAGCGATACATTTTTCAAGTCTTGATTCAGTCTAATTCTTTTCCCCGCCTCGACTGCCTCCCTCTTGTAGGCTATTATTCCAAATACTCGGAAGCTATTAAGATACAAGTCTCTTTTTCAAGCTTTAGAATCACGGATCGGGAGTAAGCGCGCGGGCGTTTCCGCAGGCTTCATTCTGTTATTTGAGAGTCTTATCGGCAGCAAAACTCCCGATTCTCCTAAACTTCCCCATTCCCTTCTACGCGATGCGTGAACCTTTAGATATCTGTCTTTTTCCTTCATTCAAAACGTAAGTGTGTTTATATAGCATTTATAATTAGCGTTTTACTGAAATCATTTACGGTAATTTTCATTTTCTTGTATTACTACCAAGCTTTTCCACTGCTGTATTATACGTTACGCGTCGTATATTGACAATTTTACAAGGACACAGATGCAGGGATTAAATAAATTATTGAATTAAGAATAGAGCTTCCGAAATTTGGATGTTATTGCTTATTATTTCATTTCACATGAGGTAAAAATAACGCCGCAATTAATGGTAGGAGACGATGAGCAGATCCACTAGCGTCTTCTGCTTTCTTTTAAAACGAATGTTTCTTCGCTAATTTGGTTAAAACCCAAAACTTAAGTTAACTTTTAATGAACTGGTTTGGAATCCGGTAGGTATATTAATTCCGCTTCACCGTGGCACATTTTTTTTTGTTCAGACTTTAGCTACGAAGTCTCGTAATGCCTTGGAAGTCGTGAAAATTTGGCTTAGTTATTTTATTTTAATTATGATTCACGTCCAATAGTTTATAAAATGTTGCATTGATCGAAAAATGATAAACATGCATTTTCTTAGTTGCATTGATCAGTGTACGTTGACTGAGTCTTAACGATGTTTTTTGCCAAATTTGTGTTCTAGCCAAGATTCATTCTCATCCGAAGTCAAACATTGGCAAACTAGTGACAAATGGATAGTTATTCCATTCTAAGTTATCCAAATGTTTGTATGCACGCAAATAGATATGAATTTCTCTTAGCTTTGAAGATATCAAGAGATGCGTTGTAGTACGAGGAAATTAATTATTTTCAACTATTTGAAATTTTCAATTCATTTAGGAACGTTTTTCAAGCACGGAAAAACCTAAGAGTAGCGACAACTTATCTTGTATTTGAAGTGAAAATATGCAACTGCACTCAAATATGCTCAAGTAAATTATGCCGATGAATATTTTAAGTCCTAGAATCTCTCTGAATTATGGAGAATTTTTTATGCAGGAGGTACGTAATTGCTACTAGACTGCTAAAATACTTTTTTTGCTCTTTGGAAGTAGTATTTTCCCTGCCTTGTCCTCAGATGCTTGCATCATGATTTATTGTGAAAAGTAACTAACGATCTTGTATTCGGGTTACAATTCTTGGTTACCAATCAGCCACACTACTTGTATTCTTTATAATTTATAAATTTTTATATTTAACCCAAAGTAGAAGATATTCCGCGGATTTAGAGGAGACATGTGGCCCCCCAAAATCCGCCCCCACCCCAGATGCTTAAATAATAGACAAAATTTTTAATACGGTTATCATTACGTTCCCTTTGTTTTGTGCATCATTACAGAGCCTCAATCATTTAATTTCATATTAAATACTTTGATATTAAAATAAAGAGAATATATCGTAAAGTAATTGTTATGTCTTGTTTTTAATCTCAATTATGAGGATATCGTTTGCCTGTCAGGCCCTTGTGCCCCACTTCCCCAGAAAAAAATCCAGGATCCGCCCCTGCCGCTGATTAACTTAATTTTTTCTTTATCGCTATATGAGAAATTTCCACGAAACTGTGCATGTATCCATTATTCTTGGTTGCCTCTTATTAATTACTTAATTCCTGTTGGAGAACGGAAACCGGTAAGATAATGAAATCATTCATTACTTTCGCAAAACTGTAGTCGTAAATTTAGAATTTCTTTTGAAAGTGACTTGGATTATCGCTTGATTATATCATTTTATATCTTAATTTTCTGAGAAAACCGAATGAAACGTAGTCCTGGAAAAATTTCAGACACAAAAAAATAGAGGAAGAAGAAGGCTGAAGATGACGGACGCCGCGGTGAGGTAAGGAATGAGCTACAGGGAAACTAAAGGGGAGGCCTTGGACTGAGTGAGGAGGAGACGACTTTGGTATTTGGGACGTGCCAGTGAAGGGCAGAAAACCAGCTGATGATAAAAAAAAATACTTTCTCCAATTTGTAGGGAAATGGTAAGTGATTGATAACTGTGCAATAATAATTGAGTCAATTTGATTGACAATATATCAACGATTGCACTTACAAGCCATCATCAACAATTGCATCAACAAGCTATCCGAACCCAATATCTATTTTTGTTCAAACAAAAATAAGAATGACTTAGTAAACATAATTATGTATTCATTTTTCCCTAGTTTTTCAGTCTTTGAAATGGAACCCATTAATGATGATAATGAATTTTGACGAGGGAAAATTAAAAAAAAAATATTCTGAACATCCTTCAGTCATTAACCATTCCAACCTATAAATAAAATAAATAAAGGCTAAAACGAAATCTTTTATCCGCGGTACATATTTTTTGAAGCTTCATTCATTCATTTTCATAAGACCGCGGTAAACTACGGTATCCTACTTATCAATTCGCCTAAAATGTAGTAATACTAATACCAACAACGTGGTATGTGGCAAGGAATTATCTCAGTTTTGCACTTTGTATAAATTGTCCTGTTTACAACAGCTTTATCTTTATGTGAATTATCCCCTGGAAGCGATTATGTCAATTCAGTCATGTATTAAAGTCAAAAAACCATTTCTCCCAAATTCTGGCTGACGGCCAGTGGCGGATACAGATGGGGGGCGAAGGGGGCGCGCGCCCCCCCTTGTGGGGCCGCCCGTATTGCCAAACATTGCAGAACCACAATTTTAACTTTTTTATATCATAAGATAGCATTTTCTTTTATTTTTACATAATCAACTTAATTAAAACCTTCTTAAACTTTGAATGTGACTTGATTATTTTTATTACAATAAAAGTAAAGGTAACTCAAGGTATCTTTTGCGCCCTTTGCTAACATTTACAAAGAAAACAAGAAAACTACTTGTGCCAGGAAAATAATTTCTGTGGATGCAAGTATATACTTCATCTGTTCTAATTCGCCTCGGTTTTTAGAACAGCAATCTATGGCGTGCGGCAATGCGTGTCTCCCGCGAAACGTTTTCCTCAATGCGGGTTAAAAGGCACTGAAAATTATGGTAATTTTTATGCCAAAGCTAATAAAATCTTTGATGATGTGCGATAGCACACTTAGATAAGTCCGAATGAAGCCGTCTCGAGAACCCTGCGATGTCGCATAATCTTCATCCCCGACCACAACGGCCGAGCGGAACAAACGAGACTATCATCGGAGAGACAGGAAAAAAAATAGCAACTGTCCGCTTCAATGACACGATATCGGTGATTAAAACCGCTTCAATGACCCATGCTGCCCGTCACTGAAGTGAGCTTGCTAACTAGAGCTAACTCTGCCAATGGCACGATCAGTGGCTCCCCTCTCTTCCTTCCCGCTGAACTCTAAGACTGCTGACGTCAGATCTTCTATGCCCTGCCGTAACTTGAGTCCCCCCCCCCACCAGAGCATAGGAAGCTTATCTCATATCCACGCCATGGAGGAATACAGAGTGCCCACTACTTCTTTCGGCCATTGTGGTGTGGATGTTAAGAGGGTTGCGTGTGATCAGGATACTGTTGGTCTTGGTCATTCCCAGTTGTCTAATTTCGATTTGATAAATTATCTGCCTTTGTCACCCTCGAGTCAATCATTTTGCGTCATTTTGACAAAATTTTGTTGGTTTTAGTAGTCACCCAGGGCTGCAATGTAGTCATACTGCCGGTTTGCCTGTCTTATCCCTAACGTTTTTCAATCAACGATGCAACCCTTAGGTTGTTTTGGATAGGTGAAGCCCCGAGTAACCCAAAAAACGTTCAGTCTTTGATGATTAAGTTCACACTTTCAGGTAAAGGGGCCGATTCCTGTCCCTGGTCGCCCTTCGAGGTTTGTAATTGGGTTGTCCGAAGGCTTCACCCAGGATTTGAACATGATACCCTAAGATTAGTAGCTCCACGCTCTACCCACTGGGCTATGTCGCTCCCCGACCCCTAAAAAAATTATCCAACATCCTCACCCAGTGATTAAATTCGAAAAATATTTTGCATAGGTGGGGGTAGAACTCCTCAAGACGAAGCCATAAGCATGTGAATTTCACATACTTAAGTGAGGGAGGGCGATATCATTCCCTGCACCTCATTGCTTTTCTATATATATATATATATATATATAGCTTTCGACATTGCGTAAAGTTGCGGGCAAAAAAACGAGCAGAAACAGCCTGCCCACAAAATGGGAGGCAAATAGTGGCAAGCCTCAATTCCCGTCTCCCCACTACAGTGGTTCCAAAGATAATAGTAAAATAGAACACGAAAAGCGTACATGAAATTAGAAGCAGAGCCCAATTAGGACAGAAAAAATAGAGTGAACAATTAAGCTAAAATGATAGATTTGGAGTACACTCAAAATGTTGTGAATCGTGCCCTCCCAAAACAAGCTATATTCGTCCTTGAGGAGCCGAGTGAGTGAATGACCGAATAATTTGATGTTTAATAAATGAACAAATAGCGTACCAGCCTAAAGTGAGGAGTACATGGCGATCGAATCGACGGTCCCGGGTTTATACTTGGGTAAACGCTGTGGACATCCAAGCATGCAATAATCGCGGAGAGATTTTCTGACGGACAAAGCTTTTTAGATAGTCCCGTCACAGGAGAACTGAATTACACACGTCACCACTCTGGATTATGAAAATGCCATCATAAATTCGGAATGAGCTCTACCGACGACCATAAACTTCAACATCCGTGTCTAAAGCGAGAGTAATGAAATAAATTCAACTTCACGGGTAGATACAATTTTAGCTCGTTAAATTATTCTCATGATGATGTTACCCGTCCACTTTCAATATCATAGAAAATAAGTATCCGTAGTCTTGAATTCCTTTCAAAGGCTACTCAAAACAGCTAAGTACTGGGGCGAGTAAAATACGTTGAAGAGAATCGAGAGATTTCCTGATGGACAAAGCTTTTTAGATAGTACAGTTACAGGAGAACTGAATTACACACGTCGTTACTCTGGATTACGAAAATGCCATCGTAAATTCGGAGTGAGCTCTACCGACATCCATAAACTTTGCAAAACTCTAGCAACTAGCAACAGGTGCAGCACTTTGACAGGCAACAGCGCCACAACGATAGGCAACGATAGGCCACAACGACCGGTAGTCAACCTGGCTGTAGAACTGGCAGGTTGGCACTGCCGGCCGAGGATTTTATTTTGGAGGGTATCCGAAGGATTCAATCGGGATTTGAACCTTGGACTATCCGTCCAGTAGCCAAGTGATCTAATCGTAAGGCAACCATCCTCTTTCTAACGATATTTTAACTCTTGTAATTTTTTTGAATCCGCGTCAGCTTGATACGATAGTAACGTCACGAAGTGGGCACTTCTTAAGCGCGAGGTCAGCTCTTTGTGCTGCTTTGATGTTCCCCCACCTCCACTCTCTATGTAACCCCCCACTCCCAAATGCCTCCATCTCTTCCTCCTCCTCATCCCATCCCA
Organism: Ischnura elegans; assembly: GCF_921293095.1. Taxonomy (NCBI): domain Eukaryota; kingdom Metazoa; phylum Arthropoda; class Insecta; order Odonata; family Coenagrionidae; genus Ischnura; species Ischnura elegans. The sequence goes on along the minus strand of NC_060248.1, from coordinate 103,204,121 downwards.
TTGGGGGGTCGGCGTCACCGCTCCATCTCTTATCGCTTTTTCCGATTGTTTATGTTGTCGACCTCTTCGGGCGAGGGAAAATCTGGAGAGCAAGCCGTTGTGGTGGTAATTCTTTTCATTTCCAATCCGTTGGGTCCGCGGAATGAGAATTCCTCGCCGGAGCACGGAAAATCTAACGAGGGAGATTCACTTTCTCTCGCGGAAGCGCTCATCGAAAGAATTTTCCGCTCTCGATGAATTAAATCAAGGGAGAACTTCGGTATTCTTAGTTTGTGGAGTTCATTTTGGATAAAGTTAATCAAACGACAGGGGGCAATAACTGTTTCGAATAATTCCATATAGTCCAATACCATAGAATAAGTTTTGTTGATAGCGTTGGTGAATTCAGTGAATGTAATTCTATTTAATTAACATATCATGCTCGATCAACCATAGTTAATATGTGGCTGAATCAGAAAGAAGTGTTACCGAGTCGAAAAAATTTTGTCTTTATATTTAGTACAGTCTTTTGTTTTTATTTTAATTTTCCGTTTGTTCAAATGTTTGTTAGAAAAATACATTTAATCAAAAGGTGAAGGGCTGTAATTAAATCTGTCGATAAAAGGTACGGGGTAATGCGCTCATCCCGTGCCTTATTACCCTTTACTAAGACTCATGCTTAACATTCAGTTACTAAAAGTGCGGTACCTGAGAATAACCTTGTTTATACAGTTTTGCACTTAATCATTTACCGTCGCATATTTCCCACAGAGTTAATACCCTCCATGCTATTTCTCGTTATTATTTTTTTAAATGTCTACTTTATGCTTTCAATCTTTGTCCCGATGCAAGAAAGGAAAACTTTTATCCCACTCATTAACTTGAAGTGCAATAGCCGTTTTAATCTCAAGTGTTGTGTGTGATCTTGACCATATATTTTATGTATTTGTTCATCTCTTTTACTTTTATTGCTGAAAATATACAACAATTTTGGCATCTATGAGCAGTAGATAACACATAAAACAATATTTACTAACATAAGCTGAAAATGAAATCCAGATTTTTTTAACTTTATTGTGTTCTTCGCTATCATGAATCTCCGACAATTAACTATATTTATTTCTCATGTAAAGCTATTTGACGTTTCATTGAAGTGCTCGGTGAGCAAATGGCCTTATTACGTCTTTTGGTCATTCCACAAAAGAAGTGACACTATTTTCTACGCATAACTGCCATTATTTTTTTAAAGCATCAAGAACTTAACCGATATTCAACCCTCAGCTTGGACTATTTTGGTTTGAAAAGCGTAAATTTAGCAATTTATTTTTATCGGGGAAATCACATAAATCATGATACTCGTTAATCCAATGTGTAAACATACATCATTTTACAAATCCACCAAACTAAGAGCCGAACGACATCATTGCGATAATAATTGCTCGTGAATACTAAATTGAATACACTTCGAATTTCAATGATTTTTCATCGTCGGATATAATTTAAATTTTTTACCGCTTAGTGATCTACATTTATATGCGCGCGAGTTGAAAGAATTCCAGGCCTTCCACGTGCCATGCAGAGTTTCAATACCGCCCCGGCAAATTCCACTTGCTGGTCTCGATACCAAGGCATAATACGATATTCTCTACCCGACTAAAACTCTTATGCTCCCGCGGATAGACAATATGTTCCATTAATTGATAGTAAACAGACTCTTTCAATTTCACACTCTCGAACAGTCAATACATTCCCTTAAATAATTGTTAGTGCTGTATCAGTCAATAATAGCTTGTCTGTCGCAGCTGTATGAATTAGATACCGTATCTATTGTTATGCATAAACTATGAAGGAAAAGGTAATTTTATGACTAATGAGTAATTCAGTATCTAAATAAGTAAAGTCCCTTTGATAATAATCTGTTGAATAATGATCATCCACTGATTTTATTATCCCCTACGATTTAAAGAAAACATTAATATTTGACATGAAATGAGCTTGAAATTTTCGTTTGGTGGGATTATTATTGCTCTCCAGCAAAGAAACAGAAAAACAAGAGTTTCAAGGAAGACGAAGGAAGGAACGGAGTTATGTGGTGTATTAGAATTAAAACGTACTAAGGAATTGGCAGCTGACTAGAGGGAAGTGGAAGACTGTTTCTAATCAAGCTTCTCATTGATGCCTGATGATTGTGATAAAAATATAACCGATAGTTACGGCTCGAATTGCGAAACGTTTGATGCACCTATTTCTGTGCAGAAATTATCTAAAATATAGCTCTTCAACGTATTTTTCTCGCCCCAGTACTTAGCTGTTTTGAGTAGCCTTTGAAATAAATTCAAGGCTACGGATACTTATCTTTCCATGATATTGAAAATGAACGTGTAACATCATCATGAGACACTAGTTAAATCAGCTAAAATAGAAATCTACCCGTTAAGTAGCATTTATTTCATTACTCTCGCCATAGACTTAAAGGTTGAAGTTTATTGATGTCTGTAGAGCTCATTCCGATTTTATGATGGCATTATCATCATCCATAGTAACGACGTGTGTAATTCAGTTCTCCTGCAACTGGATTATCCAAAAAAACTTTGTCCGTCGGAAAATCTCTCCGCGATTATTGCATGCTTGGATGTCCACAGCGTTTACTCAGGTATAACCCGAGACCGTCGATTTGGTCGCCATGCAATCCTCACTTTAGGCTGGTGCGCTATTTGTTCATTTATTAAACATCAAATTATTCGGTCATTCACTCACTCGGCTCCTCAAGGACGAACATAGCTCGTTTTGGGAGTGGACGATTCACAACATTTTGAGTGTACTCCAAATCTATCATTTTAGTTTAATTGTTCACTCTATTTTTTCTGTCAAAATTGGGCTCTGCTTCTAATTTCATTTACGCCTTTCGTGTTCTATTTTCCTATTATCTCTGGAACATTTTGAACGGAATAGTCTCCTACATTTTAGAGGTACCAATAAAAGGTATCATGGCCGCCTCATAACGATTCCCGGTGCGTCGAGCAGCTAACCCTATCCAGTTGCCGTGAGCGATAGACGCTGGAGCAAACATAATAGGCCGACGAATGTGGTGGTTACCGCGATAGGAGGGGGGAGGCGGGGGAGTGGGATGGGGGTTGTGGCAAAGAGTTGTTTGCGTTGCCATGACGCTCACGCCTAGCCCTGGCCTTGAACGATGGCGTGATCATTATTACGCTTTTTGTTGTTCACCTGCCTTGTTTTTCGACCGCTCAGCCCCGTTCAATTGTTGACTGCGACGGGCGTCCTCGGAGCCCGATGCTTTTTGCGGGAGACGAGAGAGATCACTCCGCGGGGGATTATATGCTAATTACGCACTCTGACCTATAGGCCTATCCTCCGCCACGAGCATTCCGAGGCATTCACCATGTTAACCCTCCTCCCAAACCCCTCTTTCCACCCCTCTTTGCCCCCCCCCCCTATCTCCACCCCTCACCATTCTATGGGTATCTCGCGACGGCAGCGGTTTGAGCAGTCACGGATAGCGACCGTGGACTCTCTCAAAATTTGCCTTCCATTTCCCCTGCTATCCTAGTCAAGGAGAAAATGTGAACATGAAACTCAAACCACGGAACTAATAATGTCGATGGAGGCTTCCACGGAGTTTTTCGGTTGGCGCAGTTAGGCTACCTGGTTGTCCTCCGCGTTTATTCAACTTCTAGACGAAAACAAAACTTGCGTCCGACACTTCAAACCTGAAGACTTCAATCCTGTAACTGTCGTCTGTCGTCGGCGAAGCTGTCGTCTAGAAGATGAATCCAGGCGGAGGACAACCAAGTAGCCTGTCTGCGCCCACGGAACTAATAAATCCACTAATTCCTTAGAAAAAAATACAAAAACAAATTACTAGAAAAAATTTAAGACTATTCCATTCCTACCGATAATCCAAAAGCATAAAATCCTCCTGCCCTTCCTTCCCATATCCCATCACCTAAATAACCCTATACCTTAATGCAATGCCATGACACTAATTACCACAAAAAGTGACTGGAATATAAAAAGCATGAATCCAAATTCTCCAGAAACACTCAGGAGACAGCTATCTGCCTGGGAACTGTGGTTACAAGAACTAAAGATGAAAAAACGTCTTGGTCTAAATGCGATGGTGGGTGGCGTCACATGGTGGAACTCCTTCATGATACACAAAGGGTAAGAAAAAGACTTTGTTGTTCCACAAAATAAAATATATTAGTAAACGTATTTTATTTTGTGGAACAGCAAAGTCTTTTTCTTACCCTTTGTGCGTCTTGGTATAAACTGTGCCATGCTGATTCTCCACTGACCATTTTCCAAGCGAAGCCATGAGATTGCAATCCGGCCAACTTGAGAAGGACCCCTGGCATTGTGCTGCAATTGAATGCATTGGAAATTCGGTAACTTTGAAATATTATTTTTGTCAGCTCATATAATTCGGATTAGACTCTGGCTTGGGAGATAAATTACCATATGACAGTTTTTGCACCCCAAAATGCGCCATACTTAAAATGGAAATTAGCGAATTTTCCGACTTGAGATAACACAGGAGTCGGCCATCTTTCGACGGCCTGGATGGTCTTCAGCCTGGCTTCAACTGCTCCCGTGCGAGATGCATACCTCTACATATTAACCAGCAAGCCACCTACAGAGGTGTTTGGCAGGGGGTGAACCATCACCAAAATACACCAGAAGATTAAAATTTACTTGTACGCTACGTTGCACATAATCCACTATTTTCTACTTTTTAAGGCAATATGGCTATGAAGCTAGAACATGAAAAACATGCTCTTAGATATGCTAAGAAAATAAGACTACCAGCATTTAATTCATTTACTTAAGTGACTCTAGCCAGCTACACGAGGGCTAAAAGGTGACTGAAACCCCGATACAGTGTAAAATTTGGAAAAATTTAGTGAAATAAATGCTTAAAATTTTACTTTATTAAAATCCTGATCTCTCTCTTCCTTCATGGATGTTAAATTTAATGGAAAATAAATTTTCAATCGAAATAAACAACATGCAAACTGACGCTATCGTCGGTATCAGCCATTTAAAATTTCCCAGGACGCGGGCAATTCTGAGAAAGGGAACCCGTCATTTATAATTACTCCATTTAAATCCCGGTCTCGTGCGCGGAAGATGAAAATCAATTTCATTTGTTTTTACTCTGAGAGCGGAAATGTTGAGGAGGTGGGGAAGTTGCTACGTTTTATTCTATAATCCAACCCATAAACGTTCAATTTATAATTTGTGATAATGATTTTTCTTTTTCAGAAAAAAATTTAAGAGTCCAATTGGTACCCTAATCGAACAATGGAAAGTGTGGCTGGAAAAAAAGAGGAAACGGCTTCAATTAGAAAGCTGCGGAAGCCTTACGGATTGTGTTCGATCGAGGCATTATTTAGCTGGAGAATGATATGTGGAACTTGATAATTCCGACTTTCAAGGAAAAAACCGTACTTAGAGCCCGCCAGACGTCAATATACAGGGTTATTCCATTTGATGGACCCATTTTCGAAACGCCATATTTATTTAAGTACGAAAAAAAAATATCAAGCTTTATACCAATGAAAAGAGGAAGTTTCAGAGTATTTTTATGATATGTTATATCAAATCAATTTCATAAATTTAACAATTTGTGATACATAACTAATTAGGTTTTCAACACTTATTTAATAATTAGAGGTGACAGAAACACTGTAGCCTCATAATTTCATATTGAAATTGAAGTTTGGGGAAGTTGGAAAATTTTCGAAAAATAAATACTTGCCATTTAATTTCATTAAAAATCCTAATAGCTCTCTTCCGTCATGGGTGTAAAATTCATGAGAAATAATGTTCTATCGAAATAAATGACGTGTAAACAGTCGGTATCCGCCAATTTTCGATATTCCAAGACACGGATAAGTCGGAAGAGGAGAGCCCATCATCTGTAATCAGGGGTGCAGGTAGGAATTAAGGCTAGGGGGGGGGGTCTCAGGCGCAACTAATACTGGGGGGGCTTGGGGTGTGGCATACCCGATAGGGCCCTCCCCTCTCTGATCTCTGGGGGGGGGGAGGTTTATCGCTGCGCCACTGTCTGTAATGACTCCATTCACTGGACAAATGCGCAGTGCCATCGAGCCTTTTCGAGTAATAACTTCTTCCTGCATTTCAATTATTCTTCAGTAATTTAAGTACAATAAGGATGAATTATCGCAGTCGCTCTACGCGTCCAATTCTCGATATTTTGATCAACAGGTGACAGAGAGGGAGGGTCTGATTATCCATTCCATGCGGGATTTTTTCACGTCCGTCCGTTTTTCAAGGAGAATAGTTAAGCCCCCGTCGTCATAGCTTCTTTCAGGGTGCTCCAAATCAATTTGCTCTAGCTTCGTCCTTTGCCAGTGGTGAGTTTTCAAATATCTTTTTGTGATGTTTCCTGCAAGGTTTTCTCTATCTTTGAGAATGCATTCTCTTCCTTGAGATAAACAGTGCTAACAATAGAACTGAGATAACGCCGCAAATACGTGTTATCGTCATTCACGCGGGATAAAGTTTTGTCGTATGTATACTAATGTCCTCTCCATATTTCTTATTCTGGGAGAAAAATATCAAATAATAATAATATTTATTTGCTCTGGGTAAAATACTCCTAAGAGCACAAATTGTACATTAGTGGTGAAAGTGGCAAAGTACATACATAATGCAGTTGATAACATATTAATTATAAGTGAATTTCATATAAACATAAATAAATAGCATATTACAGTAGATAATTAAGTTTCAGTTTAACAAGTTGAATCTAATCGAAACATAAAAACGTAAATATTTCATTTAATAAAGTATTTTTAGCATAATAATAAATTTATTTTTTCATTACGTACAACAAATACCTAAATTGATTTTTACTTTACGGTGTCTTGATTTGAATGAATTAGGAAAAATAAGAAAGGTGTTCACCGCCTAACGTTAATTAAATCTGCCGCTATATTTTTTCTGGTGCTCTAATCTTGGGCTGGTGACTTTGCTCTAATCTTGGATTTTTTAGAGATGATCATCTAGTAGGCGCAGTCCCGCAGATAGCCTTTCTGGCAGTCCAGTACGACGAAGGCCTACGCAGAAAATATTCCTCTTAATTAGATCAACAAACATGATAATGTGTTGCCTAGCCAGGCCTCACTCATTAATCATACCCGAACATATACTCTTACGAAATATATTTAATCACTATCAAATTTCTAAGTCTTTTACGTAAAACTCAATGGCCGTTTTGTCGGGACTAGAGTCAGTATATCGGTCCTTATCGATAGGAAAAAAGATTTGTTTTCTAAACCTCGGTATGACGCATGTGATATGTTAACCAAAAATAACTTTCGGGTCTTCGTCATGTAAACAAACATTGAGTAACTAATGTAATAGGATGAGCCAATGGCCTCCAATCACTTTCACTATCAATGAACGTCAATCACTATCAAAGGATAACATTAGCTTCATTCAAATTTTTCTATAGAAAAGAACTCGTCTTCAACCTAAAGATGAAAATACGGAGTGTTGTGAGAGAAATTACTCACGGAAAGGCTATTTATCAAAGAAAACGCAAAAGATGCCATCGATGACGCTAGGTAGACTACAGGGTTATTCTAAATGATGGACCCATTTTCAAAACTTCGCATTTATTCAAGAACAAATCTAATATGAATAAGCTTTGTATCAATGAAAAGAGGAAATTTCAAAGGTTTTTCAGAGCCTGTGACATCAAATTAATTTAATAAATTCAATAATTTCTAATGGTTAATTAGTTTGCAATAATTATTTAGTAATTATAAATGTTATAAATGTTTAATGTGGTCACAGATGGCTGCACAATGCGATAGCCAAACTCGTGCCACACACGCAAAATCGTATCTGCTGTTATCGAGTGCACGGCAGTTGCGATTCGGTTCCGCAGATCGTTCAGAGTGGAGGCAGGACGTGGACAGCATCCTTCACATAACCACGTAAAAATAGTCGCAGGGTGTGAGATCAGGAGATGACGATGGGCAGAAGTGCAGAGCTATTCACATTTATTATTATTAAATAAGTATGAAAAAGCTAATCAATTATGTATTACAAATGATTAAATTTATGAAATTAAATTGATATCACAAATTATTTAAAAAAAAATACTCTGAAACTTCCTCTTTTAATTTGTAAAAAGCTTCATAATTTTGGATTTGCACTTGAATAAATACGGCGCACGAATATATCATCAGATACCGTTCTTCTGCTAAATAATTCTTAAATCGTACAAAATCCGTAAGGCTTCCACAATTTTCTAATAGAAGCCGTTTTCCCTTTTTTTACCAGCCAACCTTATTCATTATTCGATTAGGGCACGAATTGGGCTCCTACATTTATTTTTTTGAGGACAGCAATCTATTGTACGCCATCTCCCTCATACCATTTATCGGTTATTAAAATAATTAAGAATAAATTGTTTTCCAAAATTATTCATTTATTCGATCAGCCTTCTCTCTATTAAATGTCTTCTTAACTTTCATTTGATCGTTCAATTCTTAAGGCGACATATTGAGAAGAATATCTAATGCAGAGGGAAGTGCTGTTACTGAAGGGGTCTAAGAATAAAGATGGTGAAATGAAGAATGATCGCATCCTCTCCCGGCTTATAGAATCGTGGAGGGTCACTCAGGAATTCCACTGGGTCAGGTTCTCCCACTCCATCTCGGCCGACGTTTTGATGTACGAGGCCGTGATCAAGGCATTCCCTGATCACGGTGGACACGAAAGATGGTGAAATATTTATATTTTAATCAAATCATTTTCAACCGGTGGATTACTTTGTTTTCAGTTATGTCGATTTTTTTCAGAGATCTAGGGTGTTCTTTTATCCATTTTGCAAAAAAAAGATGCTAATATTTGAGCGTAAACAGCTACGTTCAATGACTTGGCCATATTTTGGTCAATATCTAAGCAAATTTCATTTGATCGTCTAATTCTACAGGCGTCGTATTGAGGGAAATATATAATACAGAGGGAAGTGCCTTTACTGAAGGGGTCTGGGAATAAATGTGGTGAAATATTAATCATTTTATCAAATCATTTCCTACCGGTGGATTACTTGGTTTTCAGTGATCTCGATTTTTTTAGAGGTCTAGAGTGTTTATGCGCTCGTTTCGCGAAAACACTGTATATATTGGAGCGTAAACTTCTACGCTATTCAGGAGAACGCAGCCACTTTTTAATGACGCACATACAATGATTTGGCCCGAGAAATTTGATAGAAAAATACGATGCTCCACTTCATGTTCCTGGAAGTGCTCTTTTCCTGCGCGCACCGATTGAAGCCGAACCGGATGTTTGTCTCCCGCCGGCGTATCTTGAAAACTCCTTAAGATTGTGGGAAGAAAAAGTCATTAGGGGTGCAGTGGCGCCCCGCCGAGTGGGTTGCTGGTGATGAAGATGAGATAGCGTGATGGCGCTGGAGCGATGAGTCGGGCGAGGCAGCATTTTTATCGCCCCTACAACTCTTCCAAGAGTCCAAAGTCCACCAACTGCGACTTTGGTTTGGGAATTTTCGCTCTATGGCTATAAATCAGCCAACCGCATAGTATTTCAAGCCGTTTTTCAATCTTCCGTTTGATAACCGTACGCCAGTGGAAAAGTAACGGACGCTACCCGTCTCTCCTCCGTCAGTATTCGTATTAATCATGGCCAAGACGCGCAAGACAAAAATACATCATCTGAGTTGGTAAGATAACAATGGGTGAAAAAATTGGTGCGTTCCAAGAAGAGCCACTTCATGCTCAATTTTGGTAAAAAAAAAAGTGCTAATCTTAATATCCTTTACTGACCACCAACGTTCGCAGGTATGAATGAATTCGTATTTTAAAAAGAGAGATGGAATTATTTCAATATCCACTGCCAAATAATTCCGTAATTTTCAATATTCGGATTGAGTTTCTTAAACTATACTTTGGGAAGCATAGGAACGAGGTAAATTTTCTTAATATCTTCATTTGCTTTAATTGAACGTAACATCAGACTTTAGTGGGCAATCAGTTTAAACAAAAGAGATTGGGTACAGTATTGATTCGTTAATTCAGGCTGGTAAATCTTTTTCTAAGCACTTACTTGTATTATTTTAATTATTTTTCCCGTATCAGAGCTATTTAAGGTATTTTTAGAGTAGCATACATTGATTAAAATATGACGGCGATAAAAATTCATAAAAAAATGAAACTATTAATAATTAAGTTGAATAACACCATACATACAATTAAGTTGTAAAAATTGTGTTTTTCAGCCAACTGATTATATTTTGAAATTGAATCAAAATGCACCACTGATTTAAGTTTTCAAGGTAGAATTTATTGTTTTGCATTAATGACCTTTACTTTGTTGTAGCGTTAACCCCTTTTTCTTATTAAGGAGATTTTATCAGTCCTCTTAACCCGCAACATTAAATCACTCAGCCAAAATTAGATGCTTGCACACAAAGAATAATCTCATTGAGAATGATATCATCAATAAAATAAAATGGACTCTAATTATTTCAAGTTGGATAAAGTATATTTATGGATAAGTATTTTCCATTTTTTCTTTTTAAATAGTCAAAATTTCGTTTTTTCAGTTCAGCATGATGTTCAGATAGCTATACTTTTCCTTTTGGATGTTTTTCTGCAGGGTTTTTTGTTACATGCGATTATTATGCAAAATCTTTATTGCTCAATAAGGGACGTAATCTGCGCTAATGTTAATCTATAATCTTAATAATTTAAATTAGTCACTGAATTTTCCTCTCATGCATAGTGGAATATGAATTGCTTTGACTGCAGTAAAAAGTGTTTTGGGAAAAATTGAAATTCTAAATCGTCCCCATCACCTTTTGAAAAGCTGTTAATTATTGAATTCAATCGATTCGGCTTTTATTTATTTATGAATCTAAGGTATTTGAATTCCTCGATACACAGAAATACGGAAGAATTTTTCCTCTTTTTTGATATGAGCTTGTCCAATTCGCTGACTCTTAAATGAGTCTTAGTAAAAGAATGTAGGTTTCCTGCATGCCATTTCACTCGAGGTAATATTGGTCATAGCTTTTGGTAGTGTTGCATTTTAACCAGTGAAAACATTTTAGCTATTTTCATATTAAGCATGGAATGTATTTACTTTTATTTTCCTTTACATATGAAAATGAATGTATTTAACGCGAAAAAAGTGAATCTCTTCATTCACCTTGCTTTACAGAAGTTGGCTTCTAATCTCAAACAAATCATCATGTCTCACTATCAGCTCGATATATTTTCCAAGTTTGCAAACCAGGCAATCGAAATCTAGCCTTTTTATCGCTCCTCTCAAGGTCTTTGAATTTAAAGAAAACATACACTCATCCCATGCTTGTAGGCGTACCTGAGAGAGAGGGAAAAAAACTATCTTAGAGATAACGCGAAATACGTTCATTCAGGAAATTCTTTTTCTCGTTCATCCTTGGTTTCTGATTAGCACGTTCTCGGAACGCTTGTGATCGGCGTCTGCCGCATGCCGAAGTGCGCGCAATCGTTTTTTCCAGGGAGGTCAGTAATCTTATCGGCTTATCGTCACCGTAGTGTTTTTAACATTGGGATGATGTTTTTCTTCTCGGCTTGATGATGGGGATGGGGTGGAAGTGACTGACGCCTTACGTCTTTTCTCTCCAACCATCGTAAACAAGTCAGCTCTTCACCCTTTCCGTATCTCTTCATTCTCAAGATAGTTGACTTCGCTTGTTAGTCTTAAAGCCTCTGGATGATTTCTTCTTCTGATTGCATATCGGACCTCCTCCATGCATCAAACTTACGTGGTGTTTGAAATGGAAGTCAGTGTATTATACTTAGAGCGAGCTATCTTATTTATATTAAGAGAGAGAGAGCTATCTTATTTATATTAAGAGAGAGAGCTATCTTATTTATATTAAGTTAATTAAATAGAGTTTATTTGTGTGGTCACTTATGTCTGCCACAAAATTATCTTAAGCCAAGCGTTAGTGAACTTAAAACCTGTCGACTTGTTTGTTACCAGTCCCAAACCATTGTCAAATTGTTATTTCTTTAATACTAAAAATGTGTGGAATGAAATACTCAGTACGTACATACATATTACTTGCTAAATAAATGAGCACTTGTTATGTATCTAATTATTTAGTTAATCAAATTGATTTTCTTTAAGTTAATATTTTAATTTTGTCGCTAAATAAGTTCTATACTATAGCCTTATTGCACATAAGAAATTTTGACTTGTAACCAATGCTTTACCAATGTCAAATTATTATTTTTTATCCTATAAAATTGTGTTTCATAAGTAATCTGGAATAGTAATTAATTAATAATAAATAATCTGAATAGATCAATTCTGAGAAAAACATCTTCGCGTGTCGTGATTAACATAAAAGTTCCAACAGAAAGCAGGAATTAGCATAAGTCTTTCCTTTCCAAAAGTGAAATTTTTGAGAGGCAATATTCCAGTACAATCTGTAAATCATGTCCATGGGGTGTTATCGCCAAGAAGAGTTTCGAAAAATGCCAAAGCCCTTGTTCACCCTCGGTGTCACCTTCCTTCTTCTCATTTTACGAATAAAAAGTACAAAAAATTAGGGCCCCCGCACACTGGCAACTTTTACGAATTGACTGTGGCTTCGCGCACGGGCGACTTTTTAGTCACGGGGGCCCTTAAACCAACATATACGGTTTAATGATGTCATTCTTGACGATTAAAATCTTCGTGGGCTATTTCGCCGCTTCAGTATTCCGGTGGCCTCAACGTTTCCCGACCGATGCTGGTATATTTTTCATCTAGAATTGCAGGTATTTTTCTCCGCATCTGTATTGGTGCTTTATCTGGCGGAATGGGAGGAGGTTTAAGCAGAGAAGAGCTTGACGGTTTAGATTGTTCGTATTTTTCATAATGAACGGTTGCCACGCTCGGCTTCATTTGAGACCGGTGTCTCAAAAAAAATGTGTTTGTCCTCCTTTTGAAACTCTTTTTCTTCTTTCAACATGCTTTGTCTAAATAATATCATTATTTTCTGTTTTCGCTCTCTTAGGGTTTTTGCCACTTTCCTGGTGAACTTTAACGTACTACTCTTGAATAAGTTCAAATCCAATTAGAAGTATTTGCTATTTTACTTATTTTATTATTTATAATCCTGCAATAGAAATTTAAATGTTTCCTGGGGAGTAAGATTGATATTATTGATAAAATACATCGGTAATTTAATTCAAATAGTTTCATTCAATAATCTCATACCGACGTTAATATTGTTAATGTTCAGCATAAAATCTGAAGCACGATCATAATAATTGCGAAAAGTATTTGTATCCTTGTCTCGAAGTCACAGCGAAAGTGAGTTATGTTATAGTAATAAAAATAATGCTCAGCCAATCGCCAATATTGCAAATTGGGGTGGCTTTCTTGCCTGGCAAAGTTAAGAAGACATCTGTGACTCATTGATAACTGACGATTGGAGCGCATTCGCGAAGCCATTTTGTCGGTTATTCCTACGGGTCTATCTAGCTGAGAATCGCGACAGTCATTGTCAACAATTGCAGTCGTGATAGTCAAGTTTCATATCTGATGTACAAAATGTCGGAAAGCCATGGATTGATTAAGCTTTGCTATCGAAGAGACTATTCCTGTGATGTTGATTCGATACAGAATCTTTTGGATTCGTCCGCGCGTAAGATTTTATGACTCAGACGGTCCGATGGGAATTATTTCCCCTCATCAGTAATCCTTTCATCCTAATAGCCGGTTTCCTATCCAAGAAGTAGCGTCCTGATGAATCTTTTTATGGTGGATTCAAGTGCCTCCTCATTTTCACAATAATATCCCCTCATGTAGCACATGAAAGTGACAAAAGGGTATGTATGGAGTCATATCCTTCAAAAGATGCCTGAGTTGAAGATGATGTAAAGGACAAATTTTGAAACTTAGGGAGACCCGAAATATTTACGCGGAGTAAAACCAGAGAAAAATTCAGAGAACGTTGTTGTTTGAGAGTTATCAAATTTTATTGAAATTTATATGCAATTTAATTCCACAGGACATTAGGCGAAAATTGGAATAACGCTCACGCTAAACCTCACATTTGTAAATGAAAAAAGTATCGGTAAATATGTACGCATTATAGAAGATTTCCTTTGTTCAAGGATATTCTAGGTATATGAAAATATTTTAATGTATAATTTAAAATATTTATAACAAGTAAGAGTAAAGTTTGTATGGATTCTCATATTGAATTTAACATTCTCTTGCAATCATTTGAATATTCTATGATATCTGTCTGTTATTGTAAATTATACCTGTCGCGGGATTTTTTAGAATTAATACGAATATTGCGCAAACTCATTATATTAACACTTTTCATTCGATAACCGCCCATTAGTGACGTTGGAAGTGGTACGAAGGGCTTTATTGGCAAGCTGATAACCTTGTCGAACAATTGCATTTGTTTCTCAGAAAAAAGGTAATGATTCCTAGAAGTTGAATGCCACTTTGGCCTAACTTCGGGTGTGATACCAGCAAGAAATTATGCCAAACGCAGAGAGAAATTTGGGGGATTGCTTACACTAAATAAGTTGCTCAATCGCACCTATCTTAAAACCATAAAATTGTTTAGATAAACTTTTAACCACGTCTATATGATCTTGAAAGCCATATTCATAATTTTTTGTTGCCATAACAGGCTTAGTTGCGGAGACTTACTCTCCGTTTGTGTTAATCTCCAAATTCAATCTGAATGTTCGCAGAATTTTAAACTTTAGGGCTCGGGCGGGAGTGGTTAATATTTTCCGATTTCAAGAACATTTCTGATCTGTGACCCTGATACAAGTTCGTTACTCTCCGTTTGTGTTTATCTCCAAATTCAATCTGAATTTTCGAAGAATTTTAAACATTAGGGCTCGGGGGGGAGTGGTTAATATTTTCCGATTTCATAAACATTTCGGATCTGAGACCCTGATACAAGTTCGTTACTCTCCGTTTGTGTTTATCTCCAAATTCAATCTGAATTTTCGCAGAATTTTAAACTTTAGGGCTCGGGCGGGAGTGGTTAATATTTTCCGATTTCAAAAACATTTCGGATCTGAGACCCTGATACAAGCTCGTAACCTTCCCATATAGGGTAAATTTGATCCTGGAAGAAAGTCATTCTTCGGCCCACCCTACTACACACACAACACTGATAAATGCACAAAATCATTTTACTATTGCCCACTGATTGGTTGTGGTGAGTACTAGTTTGCCGGGACAGCATCTCTTGGCGCCTTCGGCGCTAGCGGTAATGGGAAGGACTGAAACTCGGAAGTGGCGAGGAAAAAAAATGAAGCATGGGCAGAAAGAGCATGTGGCACTTCCAGTTCAATCGGGTTGACCTCCGCTGGACAACTCACGCTTGCGACCTCTTTCTATCCCTTCGCCACCCCCCTCCCTCGACCTACCGCTCTCAGGCCGACAGGGGGTGGGGAGAGGCACTCGACGGCCTCCTTGTTTATGAGACAGGGATCACTCCCCCCACCAGTGAAGGTCCTTCGACTGTACTCCACAGGTCGCTAAACTGCGAATCGCACTCGGGCTCCGTAGAGTTTCCTGTAAGTTCCAAACGGGAATGACGAATGAAACGAAACGAAAATGTGTCATTTCGACCCGGAGCGGAACGAAAATATGAGGCCTGGGTTTAGTTTCGTTCCCGCAAATTAAAATCACCAAGGAATTTAGTTTCGACCCGGGACGAAACTTTACTCCCGGGAACGAAACTAAATTAATCGAAAATCCGCTGCTCATAGTGAATTTTCGATCCCAGAAGTTGAGTGGAGGGGGATAAGAGGGAATAGTTTCGACCCATTTCATGACAGAATGTTGAGAGGTCGAAAAAACGAAAAGCCTAATGGACAGTTTGCGTTCACCGCTCTCTTGTTAGTGGTTAAAAGTGGTCAAAATATGAGTGCCCCAGACATATAATGGCGATAGTGGCGCAGCGAGGGGGGGGGGGGGGTTGGGGGATAAATCCCTTCCAGAGCTCAGAGAAATTTTTAATTTGAATCCATTTCACTGAATTGAATTGATATTGCTAATAGAATAGTGTAAGGATTATTAAAATTTCCCTAAGAAAGCCGTAAAACTCACTATTTTCAACCATTTATCTTGAAATTCCGCAACTTATCAATCTCGCACCAAACTCTTATCCTGGTGGGTATACCATGCCCCCACACACCCCGGTATTAGTTGCCTCTGAACCCCCCCCCCCAGCCTTAATTCCTAGCTGCGCCCCTGGTAGGCTGAACCTCTACTTCATTCAACCATAGTTCGTACTCGGTGTGTCGATCGAAACTAAACTGTGCGCAGGTGAAGCACGTGGTCCCTCTGGTGAGAAACATTATCTGTGTTTCGTTTCGTCGCTGAGTTTTAGTTTAGTTTCGACCCGAAGTAGTTTTGACTCCGATTTCGTTTCGACTCTGATTTTAGCTCCCGGGGTTTAAATTCATTTCGTTTCTAAATTTCGCTCCGAAAACGAATCTATCGAAATTTTACTGGTTTCGCCTTTCGTTTCGTTTCACTTGCCATCCTCGGTTCCAACACTGGCTCGTTTCTGTGGCTAGTTTAGGCTAGGCATATGCGCTGGCAGATGAAATTCGACATCGGTGAAGTCCATAAGTATTTCAATATTGCGGCTCGCACCAGGTCAGCGTCCACACCAATGGTCTCTATGACGCTAATTGTAACAAAATATTTACAACTGAGTTTCAATAGTTAAGGAGTGAAAAATTAAGATAAAACTGTTTGGATTAATGTAAGTATGTATATTAATTTAGGTATTTGTAAATATAAGTAGTTATTTATATTTTAGTTTGTATACTAAATTAATTAAGTATGGATACTAGCAGTGAGTATTCCCTGGGGTCTTCAGGATCTTATTTTCATGGCGTCGGCTCCGCGGCTGCACACACCCCTTCGTGCATCTTGCAATACTATGCACGTGCATGATGACCTTTATGATTAGGTTATCGAAAAACAATGAATATACATGTGACAGTTTGATTTCACTTAAAATTGAACAATCTTATGATATCATATAGAAATTCTCATGGCAGGCAGATTAAACCCGGTTAAAGATTTACTTGTATCTCGAATGTTAAAAAAATTACATTTGAGGAAATTTAAGGTATAATTATCAAATTTGAGATACATGTAAAAGATGACCATGGTCTACTTTTGCGCCCTGGATATTGCACCGTATGAATTGCCTTCATTTCACAACAATTTAGAGTTTAAATTGATTAAATGAGTTAATATTGTACACGTTAAGAATCATGTAATTTTTTGCAGTTAGAGGCCTTGCTTGCTCTCCAATGAACCTCGCGATCAAATCTAAGCGTGAGAGGGTGTTTGCCAAGTCCTTGCCCCTGACACACCTGAAGACAGGGAACATTTTGGACTTAAGCGTAAGTACATTGGCCACTAAGATTTTCCAGACGAATAAAAAAATAGTAGTAGCCCGTCATGTTTGGAATAATACAGGCATCTACCTGAACGTTTTTTTATTTTTTTACTCCTCTTTCAGCTCTCAAAATGAATGATCATTATGCATTAATTTCTGTTTCGTGGCGGTTGCATCTTCATACCATCAATATATGTAGCTAGATTTTTAAGTCACTCATGCCACACATTTTGCACTAAAACATCCACGCTGTAAACTTTGCCTAGTTCTCATCATATATTCTTATCATCTTTCATTGTATATATGCCATATTAACTTGTTATACTTGGGTTCATAACCAAAATTTTCAATTTTATCACTTACTATGAGGGAACATGACACCAGAAAACTCAATGATTTTTCAGTATTTATTATGATATTCAATATATTCCAAAGTAGTATCACATCTAGCGAGCAGTTTTATTGCGTGATGGGTCAAAACAGTTCGTGGGAATTCTCCGCCTACACAATCACCACAAAGTCGGAGTTTGGTGACCAATGCTTAGGTACTTACTCACTGTACCCAAAATCATTCATTTCAGAGGGCTTAGCTATGTTTGACATAATTCCAAATTTCGTATTCCACTCCCTTCGGCCCTACATCAATCTTCCCTACATAAGAATCATATTCGAATGCCACTAGGCCTGCTGCCCAGCTTGGCGGTAATTTTTCTGATGCACTTTCTTCACAAAAATGTCAATATTTGAAATATAAAGAAAGAGCTATTTTCGGCCTCTGCGACCAATATTTAAATGTCGAAAACCGAGATCACGTGATGATCCTGATTTACTATGACGATACCGTTTATTTTCGCGAAGCTCATCACCATGGGGCATTTATTTTTCATTCAGAGTAAGAAGTACAATTTGCGGGTTATATGTAAAATTGGGTGGTTTCCTATTATTTTTTTTTGTTGCCTAAATCGAAAGATCCTGGAGTCCTGGAGTACGCATTTCACGCTTTTAGATTTTTTAATGACGATATCTATTTTTCGCGATTAAATGAAAAGTGAAAATTTTCAAGCGCGCGAAAACGCGACGGCTAAGTATGAATGCTGGGAAAACCCCGTGTGACGTCATTCCGGTTCCTGCTACCGCCATAAGAGCCTTGGGGCGAGGGTATGTACGCCGCTGAGATGCAGGCTGCTAGCAGGTAGCGCTTGGCTTAAATAAGGATTGTTAATACCTTATCAAACGAAGGAAACTTTCCGACCATAGGCAGTTTTTTAGGTGATTATTAAGAGATGTATCCCTGAGCTCTGTGTCTCATGCAGGCATTGGTAATCTCAGGCAACGTAAAACTCCTATCTACTCGTATAGAAACTAGGTCCCTGTGATGTCACGTGGAGTGGTATCGCATGGGCGCCAATCTGGCCTTCTTCAAATGCGGTTAAAATTGACCATTGCCATTCGTTTAAACGGGGATTTCTAAAACCAAATAATTTGTATATTATGAATACACTAATGGTGGGTAACGAATCGCAATCAATGCCTTTAGTTTTCTTTGATGAAGGAAACTACCCAATTAAGAACGAAACAGCTTGGGCGAACTTTGAAAAAAAAAACTGTAAGAGACCCTCTTCAACGGTAAAAATGTTCTAATTGAAACAGAGATCCTGAAAAGAAAGGATAAAAAATTCTCATTCCTTCACGGAACGATTACTGAATGGAACCAGTTACCTGGAGGGCTGTTAAACCCTTACCATATAGTACATATTTAAGGGGCCTTCTGCATTCATGGTTTCTATGAAGTGGTTCTCTTGAAAATACTTTCCAAGAGTGGAAAGAGTGGAAAATGACATGTGATCATCACCAGCAGTCACTGAGCCAGTTATATATTTTGTTCGTCTCATCAAACCGTCTTAAAATAGCTTTTACTTAAGTTTAGTGGAAAATTAGGAATATATGATTATGAATATAAATAACTTCCGCTAAGTGAAGCCTGGCATTGATATAATATAATCCTGGCATATTCAATATGGTTAAGTAACGGTGGGAGTGATTTGGGAGGAACGCGTAACGAAGGGAAAACGGCCGCTTCTGTGCAATGTAGGTACTCCCCGCCTTCTTTCGCTGCGCCACCGATGCCTGTTTCCCCCATTCAAGACATCCCTTCACGCCTCCATCTCTGGTATAACCTCAAACACCATCATCCTCCCCTCCCCACTCGCCCGTTCTGCTAGAGGGCAAACAAGAAGTGAAGAAGAAACGATACGCATGCATATAAATGCGTAAGCGTGTCAAACGTGCCCGCCCACCTACGTCAGAGGCTCGGGGCGCGTTCCGTGTGACGTCAGTGATTTTGTGAGGGCGTATTTAGAAGTTCTCCGAATGAAATCTGTCGCCTTTCCCGACTTGTTTGAGTAGTCAATAGCTGCCGGTTTGATATCTCTCTCCTACCGATTCCATAGTTGGCGGGAGTCTTATGCATTCATGGTTCCTGTGAACTGACTCAGTTGAAAATAATTTCCAAGAGTGGAATTTGACATCGCCAGCAGTCACTGAGCCAAATATGTATTTTCTTCGGAGCATCAGACCGTCTCCAAATAAAGGAACGTTTAATTCAATCTCAAATTTAAACGATATCATACTTTTGATAGTTAAAAAGTGAATGTAAAACAAATATATCTGTTCAAAAAATTGACTAAGTCGTGAGAATAGCATTCTTATAAGCAGGAGTTTGACTGCATACCTTTCAGCGTGGCCAAAGAACAAGAAAATCTGTCGTTATGATCAGGGGCTACATGTGTTCAACCGTCGCCACAAGGGTGTCCATCCCCCAACTATGATCGCGCATCCTTCCATTGAGCCTGCAATTCTCATTACGGTATATTTCGAGGTACCTCAAAATCTAAAGTACTGGATCATGTGAGTACCTTTGTACGCGGCAACGCGCGGGTGCAAATAAATATCAAAGATGAAATACGCCGCGAAAAAATCATTTAGCTTAGCCGGGAACGGAACCCGGATCTCTACTACCAGTCTCTCCACCATTTTCCTCCTAGGTGGGTTTACCGATGAAAGGGTTGACCTGGATTATGGAGATCCGGAACAGATGTCTGGGTTGTAATACCGGCTAACCCAAATGATTTTTTTCATGCCACATTTAATCTTCGTTGTACCACCATATATTTATTTCCACCACCCTCTCTCCCCCCGCCCCCCTTATGGCGCAACTTGAACCATGCACATGGGCGGCCCTACATCGCCATCAGAAACATCAAATGCCTTAATTCCATCCATTCGTTCATTCTTAATGATGATCGCAAGTGATCAATCCGGTGGTTGCCATGACGCAGGCTCCGTCCAATCATTTTTTTGCAGCCCGAATCTTCGCCTCTGATATCTTCATTATTTTCTCCGCCTTCGTGAATTTCTTACTGCATGAATTTTAACTTGTCATAAAAGCACTAGTGAGAACACTTCCAGAAGTCTGCATGGCTCGTTTTTGTTTTGAATGCACAGAAACATAAACTTTCGATTGTTGAAGGATCGCCTGAATTTTCTTGGTGATTTATGGAGCATCCATTGTTGTGATTGATTCTTTGTTTCGGGTGTTTCACATTGAATCCGTCTCATCTCTAGCTACAGTTGATTGAAAAAAGTTTCCCTATCGTAGCAATTAGGTCAAAGTATATCATAGCTGCATCCATTTGGCAAGTTTAGCGGTTGTTGCTCCGCAGTTCACGTATGGCGGGAGACTCATTTGAGGCAGTTTTGTTAATGAGACTTATACTCATCTTAAACTAACAACTTATGCTCACAAATTACCGAGCGAGTAGCACAGAGGTCGCACAGTTGCCCTCTACGTACAGTAGGTACCAGCGTGTCGCTTTTATGCAGAAGCGGATACAGGAAAAACTCAAGGAGGGGGAGCAAAAAATTTCTAGAGCTACCTTTACTTTTATCATAATAAAAAATAATCAAGTCGCATGCAAAGTTGAAGAAATTTTTAATGAACGTGATTATACGCGTCTACAAGACAAAACCATCTTATGATGTAAAACAGTTACAATTGTGGTGCTGCAATCTTTGGTAATACGGGCGGCCCCGCACGGGGAGAGAGGGGGCGCGCGTCCCCCATATGTATCCGCCACTGCTTGTATGACGTTGATGCTGAGCGATCGGAGGGTGAAACAAAGCGGCCCTCGTAAGCTTCTTTACTGACGATACCGCAAAAGTCACAATTTTTTACAATAAAATATTTTTCGTAATTATAATTATTATTAAGTGTCAAGATAATGCTACGAAGAAATATGGATAGCTCATAGTTCGAAATCTCACTCTGAATATTGGTCAGGCGTCCTTCTTAGATCTAAAGCGTAAGCTGGATGTTTTGTAAATTTATCCCGGTATTCAAATATTTCTGTGCTGTTACAACTAAATCCCTCGAATGTACTTACTACGTGGCATATTAATTTTCTTTTCCCTCTTTCGAGCATCTTTCTTTCGATAATTCACTGAAATATTATATTTTAACGCAATTTTTTAAGTAAAAACTTCTTTAGCGGCGTTAAGCACTTTTGCGGGATGGGGAAAAAGCATAGAATTCGCGTGAGCGTCACCGACCCGACACCGCGATCGCTACAGCGAGATATAGATTTCCGTCTTAAAATTCGTTTCTTAGTATTACATCCTCGGTAGTATAATGGTCAGTATCCCCGCCTGTCACGCGGGAGGCCGGGGTTCGATTCCCCGCCGGAGAGGATTTTTTTCTCAATCTCATACAATTTAAAAGATTTTACAATGGATATTTCAACTACGCAGGCTGACTAGGTAATTTATTAATAAACTTTGTTAATATATTGTTAATATATAGACTGTTAAAGT
The DNA here is from genome assembly GCF_921293095.1 of Ischnura elegans. Classification (NCBI taxonomy): domain Eukaryota; kingdom Metazoa; phylum Arthropoda; class Insecta; order Odonata; family Coenagrionidae; genus Ischnura; species Ischnura elegans. The sequence goes on along the minus strand of NC_060248.1, from coordinate 103,181,809 downwards.
CTTTTTGTTTTAAAAATATTAAAATTGAAAATATAAATCTATAGTGTATATTGTATAAGTTCATTATATATGTAGAGCTCGTGCATGAACGTGCAGAAGAGTGTACACGCTATAAAAATACAGGTCAGTACAATTGAAGGCTGTTTCTTTTATGTGCATAGTGAACAATTATAGGTTTAAAGCATATTCAATAAAAGAAATAAAAGCATATTGTATTTTAATATATAAGTGATGTTACTTTCTATTCATATACATCGTATTTTTAATATATATTTAATAATAAACAGTTTGCTGAAAAAAATTTCAATCTCAATTTTTGTTGAAAAATGACTATTACTGGAAAAATTAGTTCTTTAATAATATTAAATCTATATAAAAAATACATGGATAATAATTATTTCAGTTTTCACTTCTGTCGGCCAGTCCCACGACTGCCCCGTTTTTTTATTTAGGTCAAAGCATGATGATTAAGGATGTCGTAGTAGACTTGTGGCATTTTTGGCCACCAATGTATGCATATAACTAAGACCGATTTCATGCCACTAGGACTTCAAAAGATTTCAAAATTACCTGTTATGCACTTGATTCTCAGTCGTGCCATAACATTGGGTCATTTAGACCGTCGATTGATCTTTCAGTTACACAGGAACAACCTTTCAATCCTGACGCGGGAAAATGATCTCTTTCTTGGTGTTACACTCCGTAATTATGTGGCAGTACCTTACGTCGGGAGGGTTTAAAGTGGAACTCCACCATAGTGAAGGGGATAAGATAAATCATGAAAGGAATATCTGATTAAATTTCACAGTCATTACTGCTAATTGCGTTTCTTTCACGGGTTATGGAGGCGAATGGCGTCCTATGTAGATTTCTACGCACTTATGACCTCTATCGAGTATCTAATATAGCAGCTTCCTTCTGAGACCTTCTCGGAGGTCAGTACAAGTTGTTTCCTCGGTGCTGCATTCGGGGTGATATAGTATTTAATCGTTATTCAACGGTTTAATCGAGCATTTAAATTTCTTGGCTTTGAAAAATTTCCATTGCATGAGTTTAAGAAGAGATTAGACCTCAAGTTCCCATCAAGGAAATTTGCGCCCTCAGAAAACCACTATCCTCTTTCTACACGCCTCCTCAGTGCCACCAATTAAGTTTTGTTCATATTTTTGATCTGCTGTGTTGAAAATTTCTCATTTTAAATGATTCACAGCCATTTAAGTCAACAACTGTAACGAACTCAATACACTCAAATGCCAAGATTCCTAAACTTTTTTGGTAAGGATGTTTACATATAACTCTCCACTCCCGATTTCTCGCAAGGGTCCTAAAAGGATTTTTTCCCCATTTCAGCATATCACGCATAAATATATTTAAAGCGAATCGAGTAATAGTCATGGCCTTTTATCCCTTACATTTGCGCGTACGTTAAATTTTATGCATAAATTTTTGTTTGAAATTTGGGGTGCAGACCTCCTGAAAAATTATAGATTTTAAATAAAGTTATTGGCGTTTAATACGTTGAGAAAATAAGCAAAATACGAATCGGAGGAGGAATGATGTATCCTCTTAATGCACTATTCATTGAGTAAAATATTATGTACTTCATATCAGTTTATTTCTCTGTCGACAGTCATCGACGAATCTGCAGTTCCCAACACGACGAATCACGAAATGAATCACTGCATTAGTTCCGACTGTGCATATCCGCTAGATCATACAAGAACAGACGGATAATAATTCAAGCGAAGCCTCTCCTCCCCACCTCTTTTTACTGCTCTTGCTCCTTGAAGCCGAGGGAGGGTCGCAGATCGTAACCTTCAAGTTTCAAATCCAGTACACGTGTCGCGGTGACCTTGTCTCCAACTATGCAGCACAACTTTTTTTCAGTTCACACCGCAGTGATCATAGATCTAGCGATAGAGCGTCATTTAGAAAAACAATATGGAGTATTAACGTGTCATAAATACCTGAATAGTGGCCATACCTTTGGCACGTCAGGTGTTCCTTAAATCCCGATTGACGACTAAGTAGCTTGCGAGTAGCTAGTCGAGTCCTGGATACACGTGTATACTCCATGTTTTCTGATATTCGCTCACACTTGTACCTATTTGTCAGCTTAAGAATATTTTTCTTCATAGTGGACAATCATTTTAGTTTTTTTAATGTATCACTTGTCGTTATGTAACTTTTCATCAAGTTGAGGGCATATGATTTCATTTCCATCATGTCTAAAGGCCTGGTTACACGATACATTAACACGTACGGGTTAATGTCTAAATGTATGAACGCGTGAATGAACACGAAAATGTACCGTGTAACCTTCCAACTTGTGCGAATGCATGAACGGAAAATAGAACCTGTTCTAATTTGGTTCATGCATTCGTACATGTTCCGTTCCAGTCCACCAAAATCATTCCCGCAAACGTATATTAACTTGTACGTGTTAATGTACCGTGTAACCAGGCCTTAAAAGCATTCGTTATCATATAAACTGAATTTTAAATTTGATTTTGATGCTGAGACAAAGAATAAAAATAACAGTGTGTTTTATCAATGGTTGTTGAAAATCGGTAGGTGTCCTTCAGAATCTATTCCCTTCATTCATGGAGTCTTCCCTTAGGAAAAAGCCAACAGTTAGATCTAGCGTTAGGGACATTTACTCTCCTAACAGCATAAGGGACATTGAATCCTTTGACAATTTTCATGTCTATGCCCTAAGTGTAGTTACACACCAATCCAGAAAAAAATGCTAGAATTCATGAAATTATATAAGGTTGAATTCTGTGGCGAAGCAAATGACTCTATTCCTTCGCATAATCCGAATTAAAATATTATTCATTCCTTTGTGAAATTCTTACGAAATTTTACGAAAACATTATTTATTCCAAGATTTAAGTAATTATTTTTGATTTGAATATGAAAAAATAACGCAAAAGCTCTTGCGAAGCGCGTAATCCCACTTCAGCTGAAAAAAAGCTGCTTACATGTTTTTTTCAAATAGCCGTAATGCATGAGGAAACAGTAAAGAACTCTGCCAAATTAGCCTAAGCATGATATTAGAGGGGTAGCAGGGATGGCATCAGAAACTTAGCGGAAGTCAAAACCAGTAAAATTTCAATAGTTTCGTTCACGGGAGCGAAATGTAGAGAGGAAGCTAAATGGATTTGAACCCGGGGAGCTAAACTCAGGGTCGAGGCAAAATTGGTGTCAATACTACTTCTGGTCAAACTAAAGTAAAACTCTGGGACGAAACGAAACGAAAGTAGAGGTTCGGCCTACCGCCATTAGATGCATGAGGCAATCATATTTTTACCACTAACGGAAGAACGGTGGACGTAAACTGGCCATTCGATTTTTAAGCTCAATGTTTTAACCTCTCTATATTTTGTCATGAAATGGGTCGAAACTATTCTTTCTCATCCCCCTCCTCTCAACTTATGGGATCGAAATCGATTAACTATGAGCAGCTGAGTTTCGATCAATTTAGTTTCATTATTGGGGGTAAACTTTCGTCCCGTGTCGAAACTAAATTCCTTTGTGATTTTAATTTTTTGCGGGAGCGAAACTTAACCTAGGCCTCGTATTTTCGTTTCCCTTCGGGTAAAACGAAACATTTTCGTTTCGTTTCACTTGCCATACCTGGATATAATACTGATTTCTCTAAAACCTTGTCTCCAAACTACCTTCTCCTACCACCCAACGCAGTTAGCGGGTTAATATGAATTAAACTCTTCCCTACCAGGTTCATTTGAGAGAGCGACCAGCATCGGTCGGGAAACGTTGGAGCCACCGATTTGGTAACGTGGTGAATCACCCAAAATGCTGCCGTGAAGTATTTATTTGACTCCTATTCAATAATTGCAGTTAGCATTTTTCCGAAATTAAGTCACTTCATCCTTCCAAATAAAGTCCACCCACTATTTTTCCAACCATGGCGTATTCTAAAAATGAATAAATCTTTTCATTACGAAACGTCTGGGATACATCTATTCAGGAAGTTGAGCACGGTAACGCAAATGTATGACTAGAACGTGAGCTCTACGAGATATACCCCAGCGCTATACACCGGATTGACGACCAGCTGTGTTAGGAAAAACCTGCAACACAATGGGAAGCTCGTAAAAGCACGAGAGAAGGCAAAAAAAAACATGTTTAGAGGACCATGCTCAGTTGCCATAGTAACAGATGGGTTTGGAGAGCAGTATGAAATACAAGTATTTGAATCATCGCCTCGTATATTCTGATACTGCGCTGTTTTTCCACTAAACTCCATTCAACATGGAAATACTGAAGCATTATAGTTGACCGCCAACTTCCACATGTTTAGTGGGCTGAATTTTCTGAAATTCTTTTAATAAAAATTGAGTTTTCTCCTATGTAAAACAATGTTAAAAATAATGGAAATATTTTTTTAATGTTTTTTTTAAATTTCAAGCATATTTTTTTCAAAGGTTAGGATAACTCAAATGATTCAGGAACTAATTGATGATAGTTATTCCAAATATGGGAAATAGAATGTATTTAATTTTTAACTCGGTAGAAAAATGTTGACGTTCGTGGAAGAAATACTAAATACGTTCTCGAGTTTAATCTTTTACCAAACTATGAACACCAATGCATTGGAAGTCAAATAAAATTTATTTTTTTTAAATTTATAAATGTGTGAACTCAGTTTCATCCCTTTGCTCACTGAATTTGTAATGAAAAATACCCAGGAGTATACGAGAACCACTTGCAAATTATATGATATAATGGATCAAATTTCGATCATTTGCGCCCCGTAAACTATCCCTATCCACTTGTGACAGGTAATTAAAATTCCATTGCACAATACACATGCCAATAGCATCGAATGGCTAGAATGGAGGATAAGGTGGTTATTTGGTCCTGATTTTTTACCTCGAGAACTAATCTCCTCTCTCAAAGATATAACTAAAAGAATGCTTTGGAGTTCAACCATTTATAATTATTAAATAATGAAGTATCAATATAGATAGGGTCAAATTTGAAATTTAGGTTGACCAGCAACTACCGTTTACAAAATGGGAAGCGAATTCACTGTCTGATGATGATGTATAAAACTTCATTCATCATCATCATCATCATTAGTCAACAATCCTAAGATTGGTTTGATGCAGCTCTCCATTTCTCTCTCCTATCCGCTAATCTTTTCATAGCTACATATTTATTCTCTTTTACATCCTTTATAACCTGTCCTATATAACTCATTCGGGGCCGTCCCTTGCCCTTTTTCCCTTCCACTTGTCCTTCAGCGATTGTCTTCATCAGACCATCGTGCCTCAAAATGTGGCCAACTAAGTTGTCCCTCCTTCTGCTTAATAAAACTTCATTAATAAAGTTTAAATAGTAAGAAAAGTAAGAAAATAAGTTTAAAAAGTAAAGCAATGCATTTTTGGTCGTCAACCTCATTATATTTACGATAATATTTTTTTAAATTTCGCTTTGTTGCATCACTTTATTGAACTTTCAACTTATGAGGATGGCTAGAGTGGAATCTGAAGATTACTAGGTTGGCACAAAAATGTTAACAAAAAGGAAAGTGATTGCACTCCGTAAGATGTGGCAGCCCTGACGATGATTATCATTTTACCTGAAGATGACGCCCTGACGTCGACACCACGGTCGTAGAGCAATAAACTTTGTGGAAAATACAAAGTGGATAGGTATTCAGGATATAATATAGACTTACATATTCATTCTTTTTATTTCAATTGACCTTTCACTCCGGTCGTAAAAATAAAAAGATCTCTCTTCGGCGGGGAATCGAATCCCCGTCTCCCGCGTGACAGGCAGGGATACTGACCACTGTACTACCGGAGAATTGATTATGCTTTGAGGAAGATATACACTAATTCCCAATTCCACTGAAAGTAAATATTATCTGGAGCTGATATCGACGCGATCGTGAATTGGCCATGAGGTATCCCTCTTCGGGAATACCCAAGATACACCCATTCACGCTTTGTAGGGACGAGGTGGACATAAATCTACGACCAATCAGAAATAGCACTCCCCACGATGCATGAGGTGGTTCCCCTCCCATTTTCCAAGTTTTATGTCGCAACACTCCGGAAAAAAATAGAAGAGTCAAGATTTTTTTAGTAGACGGACGTAACAGATGTCGAAGGGGGAATTCGGTAGGGAGGAACAACACGAACTCGAGGAACTCTTTTGCTGGAGTTATCTTCGGCGTAAATTTCATCCATTTGATCCACCGTGATCTACGCATAATTAGGGAGGCACTGCTTGGAACATTAGAGCTGATCATTCCCTCTCCCCCCCTCCCCCCCCCAAAAAAATAGACTTTCCTCTCTTTTCTATGACCCACTTCGTACAGGTTAGGGTATCGGGGTATTCCCACGAACCAGGATTAACATAAACAAGCTCCCAGAAGGGTAAACCCTAGATAGGCAATTCCCGGCACAACATAAAAATGGGTCACTACAAAACCCTTTTGGTCGCCTCCACCCCAGACCCTCACACACAAATTTCCCGTTCGAAGAGCTCAACTCGGCGACTCTCTTGCTCCACGGCGAGGCCCCTTGAACGACAACCCTGTTCCTCTAAGGAGATCCCCTCCAACCCTGACTCAGTTTACAGGAATAAAAATCCCATACCCCTGCGTGAGATCGCCGCGGTGCACCTTTCTCCCCCCTGGTTCCCTTCGCTTCCCTTGCCCCTATTGTTGCACCTCCCCTCCTACTACTCCTCTCTCCCAGAACCCCCTCGTACCCTTTTTCCCCCTCCACACTGCTTCGGCGCAACAGGCTGCCACGCCTCCCCTTCCCCTCCCCCAATATCTGCGCCGAACTCTCGCCTCCCCTGGATTCTCTCAATGAAAACCTTCTCTCCCACCTCATCCCCCGCTTAAAATCCTTATCCTTTAGTGTTCATCTCCCCCCCCTCTCTAACCCACAGTCACTCATCTACGCTGGACCACCCCTCTTTCCTCCTTCCCTCCCCTCTCCTCCCTCACACTCTCTCGCTCGCTCCCCTCCTCTAGTCACGTGACCCCTGCGCGACCACGTGCTCGTCTCCCTTGGTACGTCAACAGGTCCCATGCCTCCCGTCTCTCGCGCTGCTGCTGCTACACGTGGGCCAACCCAAATCTCTCTTTTCCTCGGTTCGCCTCCGTGTGGAGCGACGTCCGACGGTGAGATCGTATCTGTGAGGCCTTCTTATCATCTCGCGTTCGCCAGATATCTCCTCTACCACTTCACTCACCAAGATCGCCAACTTATCGGTGTAAACTCAGTGATCCGTGAAGCTGATACTGGCGCCACTTAGAATGGAATCGAGTCTACCTGCATGATGAGATGTCATGATCAATTACACATTGACATGTGCGTTTATCTACGAACACTGAAAAGTACTGCGCTGAAATGTCAATTATATGAACTCGAAGCTCTTAGGATCAGCTTTGGTACGTCCATTATCAATGAAACATTGGCAGATTTAGATGATTGTTCTCGGGAGGATAGAAGGGGCTCACTACTTTACGCGACGTTGGTGGTATGCAAAATCTCTCCGAGTTAAAGCCGATGGTTATACACTACTGGCCCTCAGATATTCTTCAATTACCTTTAAACATTGTATGCTGAAATTGCGAAATAAAACCTACATGGGAGAGGCCCCTTAATGATTACCATTTTCCTTTTTTTTCCAATTTTTGTCAGGAATTACGGGGGTGGGGGTTGGTCGCCCGCAGTGGCGGATACAGATGGGGGCGCCCCCCCCCCTTGTGGGTCCGCCCGTATTGCCAAACATTGCAGAAGCACAATTGTAACTTTTTAGTATCATAAGATGGCATTGTCTTGCATTTTTACGTAATCACTTTAATTAAAAACTTCTTAAACATTGCATTTGACTTGATTATATTTTATTACGATAAAAGCAAAGGTAACTCAAGGTATCTTTTCCGCCCCCCCCCCCCCCTTGAGTTTTTTCTGTATCCGCTACTGGTCGCCCGCCCACCCGCACCCCTTCATCTGCCGCAGGGATGAAACGTAAAAGGTATTGAAATAAATACTTGCAATTTTCCTCGATTACAAGAGAGATCTTGTCATAATCGTGGACTCTTCAAGTTTTTATTTCAATATAGAAAATTTTCATTCCATCATGATTGAATCTTCGGATTATTGACGTAAATAAACTTTGGAAAATTTCCGAATCGAATGTGCGATCGGGGTGGGCATTAAAAGCCTATTTTTTATTATTTTTCCCTTTATAACTTTCTCAGTCATCGAAGAGTGGAAAATTATAGTTCAGCAGTTTTATTCCTCCGATTATCACATGCTTTTCCTCATTTGCTCCCATTAACCAATTGATTTAAATTCTCAAACCTTAACGCACGATTTTAATGACAGTTGTACCTTTTAAAAGAAAGGGCTTCATAGTTTCGAATACAATTGTTGGGTAAAACCTAGCTAAATTGCTAAATGTTGAGAACAATCTTAATTTTATGTTCGTGACTAATAAGTACGATTATTTAGATCCAAGCGCGGTCATATAGAAATATAGTGGTCATGCAGTGGTCATTTAGTGGTGCTCAAATCCTTTATATCCGTCAATATTCCACTTTTGGCAGAAATTGGAAGTAAAATTCCCTATGTAGTTCCCTAGCAACAACTTTAGCTTATTATAACTAAAGTTAACATGACTTTATTAAAAAATGCTTTAATTTCCGGCTTCGAAAGCGCAAGAGGTCGATATGGGGTCCTTATCGTATCTCAAAATTTTTCTCGTAACGGTGGAAAACACTTATAAAATTAATCTTTTTATACTTATTTATGTATCATATTAACTTCAACGCCCTGAAAACAGCAAATTTAAGGACTTTAGATAGGAGAAATACAGCAAACAACAACGTTGGACGATCACAAACACACATGCCGTGAATAAGGGCGACCCATCCAAGCGGGACTCGAATCCGCGACCATCGGTTTGGCAGGCAAGGACTTTATCCTACCTCCACCGAGGCCGGCGAATTTATATTTTATTATTCAAAATATTTGGCAAGTTCCTCTTTGAACCCCTATTTTGCACAGTGCTGTGATGCGTGGATGATATGCCTAGCTTTCTTTAGTCTCTGAGAGAGCATTCAGGTATATCACTAATCCTTTCCAGTTTGCAAAACCTCTAAGTTGATTCATTCAGTGGCGTCGACTCCATGGGGCCTGAGGGTGCCCGAGCCCCCTTAAAGATTCGTTTGGGGGGGCTGAGCCCCCTCAAAAATTCAAGAAAATAATTAAGTTATATTATGCTTTGTGAAATCACAAAAATATATTGGTAATTTTTATTTCCCATGCTTGACGATAGTTACCTTTTAAAAACAATTCAACAATGTATTTAAACAAATAATTATAGGTAAGGTTAAGCAGGTTAACTGAATCAAGTGGTGTGAATCATGATAGTGTTTCGGTGCTGCGACACACTTTGAATTTAACCTCTTCCCGGGGCAATACCTCCGATATGGGCCCCCCCAATATTTTTTATAAGTCGGCGCCCCTGGATTCATTGCTGAAGGCTTTACGCTACCACGATGTTCTAGGAGCTAGTGAGAACTTGACTTTGGGTATTAATTCTGAAAACATAGACATAAGTAAGTGATAGATGTGAGTTTTTAATTGCATAATGTAAAAAATATACTGAATTGTTTCCCTTTTATGGTGGGATTAAGATTGCTAATTGGATCTTTAAGTCGCAAGGGAAAACTATTTGCTTGAAAAATTAACGCATCACTGAAATTCGCTTTGTACCAATGTCATAATTTATTTCTTTTTTATTCCATATCACTGAATTGCTCTTTGCTTCTAAATTTTGTCACTCTTCAGGATTGCCTTGTGAAAATTGCAACTGCATTAAGGAATGGAACAAGAGAAAAGAAAAACTTAAGTGACGGTAGAGAGAATTCTGAAAATTATTTTAGACGGATCCGTGATTAAACGATTATACTGAATGGAATCAATCTGAGCAACACCCAATTTTTTTCAGAACTATTTTCAACAAAAAACTATTTCCGCGAAACGAAAGAGATAAGGCGAGTCCGTCATTGATAAATGGGGATGTGAATCATCAATGATGAAAAAATATTTCGCGGAAGCGCATAAGCTACAATACAGAAGCACGATTTGCGAAGTATAAATAAGTAGATTTTATGTCGATTCATCAACTTTTAATGGATAATATCACCTCCAGAAAAGAAAAAATAAATATTGACCATGAAAAGTGCTTTCAAGATTTGAATATGATTCATGCGGACCAAAAAATATCCCATGTGAATCCCTGATGCCTGTCAATAGAAGAAGGCAATGGAAAATTTCCCTGAAAATTTCACCGATTAGAATTTAGTATTACACTGATGCCTGATGTATTACAGTGATAAAATATTTCTTGAAAAATATTGACATCAATATTGAGGAATATATATCCTTTCCCATTCATCTATCACTTAAAAAAATAATACTGCATTATTCCTAAATTAGTTCCACTTATCATAAACCGGTTTCATTGACTGTTTTACATAATACGATGGGCACGGGTTGGGATCGCCTTAAGAATTTTATTGATGAAATTGCCTGTGAAGTAAAATACTTGGTAAACGGTTAACCACACTGTTTACGTAATATTCATTACCTCCAGATTATCAGAAGTGAATTAAAACATTAGTAAAAATTCACAGAGCACAAAAACATAGGCAATAGAAAGAGTGAAAAATGAACTTTTGGAGAGAACCAAAGGTTAATTTTCCATTATACTAGACTTTTGCAGACAATGAAGTTAGTTATCGGATAATATTTAGGTCGATCGATCTTTTTAATAATTGCGGAGGACCAGTGCAGTGTGGAAGCATTTTGCAAAGTAAAGGAGACGCATTACTCTCGCTCAACCGGTCATGTATTTTCCTTTTGCTGCCGTATTATTTGCTTAAAAATTTACGCTACCAGCGCGAAATGTTCAGGCTGTAGACCTGTTTTTATCTCGCCTCGACCATGTGGTTCTATGTACCTTCACTTCAGGGATGTTTTGATACAGAATGTTTTGCAGTAGGACACTTTCGGTACGCAGGGCAAGATTTAACAAAAAATTAGTTTTTTTTCTTCATGCAGTCAATTATTTTGTTTTTCCTATTCATGACCTTATTGTCCTCGTGTTGGTATAGAATTCCTCATTATTATAAGGAAGACAACATAAGTCAACAGAAATGGTAGCTAAGGTAGTCAAGTATAAAGTTGACCTTTTTATAAAATATCTTAAATATGAAGATTTTTATCAATACCGATTGAAATTTTCAATTTTGAGATGTCGTTTAACGTTCACAAAGACCTACTTTATAGAATTCGGTAATTTCAATATGATAGTATACTATAATAAATAGTTACATGCGTTACTGCTGAAATTGCTTCATATCAAATAAAATATCTCTTTTAATTTCACGCGACCGGTTTCGGCGCAGACCATGATGTCGTACCGTGACTAAACCGGTCGAGTGAAATTAATTATGTGAAAATAGCAAAGTTATTTTATTTAATGTGATAGAAAAAGTTTTAAACGAAACAAAATTGTCACGAAATATGTACGGTGGCACGGGGGTGATGCGTCCTCTTTGCCTATCTTTTCTGTGCGAGAATTTCAGCATGAAAGTTGCAAGCATTTTCGCCAGGCATCATCTGTTCATTCTGTTAAATGGCCATTTAAATCCTCTCTGGTCCCTACTAATGTCATATGCCGGGTCAGACCCAAACCTCTACGCGACCCTCGCCTTGAGAGCCGAATGAATGAATGTCGAATAAATTACGAATACAAAATAAGCTTCTCGTTAGTGTTGAGTTATAGCGAAGTACAGATCTACGAATCAATTAAGTAGCAGGGTTATCCTAGTGGCTTTCTATCTGAGGTACGCCTATCTACGAAGAGTTGTCTAGTGCAATCCGATAAATGAGTATGCGTACAAGTTAAATTTGAAAGATAATTTATCTGAAACAACGTAGTGGATTTCACAATGGCATTTCTTCTTTATATTTCAAAAAAAGAGCTGCAGCATAAGAGATACGAGTGGTTCGCAGATGAAAACATTGCGGATGACAGTGACTCTAACCTATAAGAGTTGGCTGATTCATGGCTGTACTTGAATTAATGCTATAGGTAGTTTTACTGGTGATGCTTTAAAATTAAACTCTTTTCTTTCGCCGTAATGCTGTTTTAGGTTTCTTAAGTTGAGTGTAGAAAAAAATCCGGCTTAACAAAAGTGTCATTGTAAGTTCTCCGCATTTGAGTAAGATGATAACCTTGTATTTAGCCAAAAGGAACTGAATATATTTTCCGTATCAGGAATTCAATTGAAGAAAACTATTTTTAAACTAAATAAATTGTGAATTCACTGCGATTTTCACATGTATCGCAAGATTTTCTTCATAAATTCTGTCGATAATCTCCCTAAAGACAATTTATTCTACGAAATTCATTCACTAAGCCTTGTGCCCATTTAGTAAACTCATTCTGCGAATGCATGAAGTCATCCAGTTCACATTTCCAGAGCCTACTTCTCGGTACCGTGGGAGCGTTGAACATTAGTTACTGCCCAATTAGCTTCCGATGGTAACCTGTCGGACGTATTCGCGAGCGTATGACCGGTCCAGACAGCTGAAAAGAGCGTGAGAAGGCTAAATACTGAGGGGAACTCAGGGGGTAAAGCTTCGCATGACAAAGGGAAGTCTGGGTAAAGTAGAGGGCAAGGCTTGGCACCCGTAACAGGTTTTTCCTCGGAAACAAGGAAATTTGCAGGAAAAGAGTTCACTCACCCAGATTTCCAATCCAAATGTTGGGTTGGATAGGAGAGGGTTGGGATCGCCCATCACTGAGCCACATCCTTGAAATATTACTCTAAGTGGGGAACCAGCCACCTTTCCCCGAGCCACCTCTTACTGCAAGGACTTTTCGGGATGTCCAAAGACTTCGCTCGGGATCTGAACTCCGGACCTTTCTGCCATTTGCTAAATTTAATCCAAGCCACCTCGCTCCCCAAACCACTAACAAGTTTCAAGAAAAGTGTAATGAAATGCAAAATAAACTTCATGAATCGACATAAATTTAATACTGTACGACCTAAATTTCGACGAAGTGCGTTATCATCATCGGCGTGCTACCTTGAAACCTATGACGTACAGCACTAAATTTATGTGAAGTTATAACTTTTTTACATTTCATTATGTTAAGTCGATTCCATGAAGTCACGCCAGGTTACTGCAAGACAAGGTTTTTTTTCCACAGTTATATTTTAAAAATCACAGTAAATATCAATTGTACATTTTTTCATGAATGAATATGATATGATCTCTGTGTCTGAAACTTTTGTAAAGTGGAACTTGCAGCGCTATTCAAAGTTAAAATTTAAATTTAAAAGTTCAATTACGATTTAATTAAATTCTCTTTACTAATGTGCATGATATACCAGTTTCCTTTATCCCGGCATTCATAATGAGCAAGAAAAGCAGTATCTTCGCTAGCTAGTGTGATTTTATTTATCCTGTTAATTGTGGTGATTGCCCCAGCTTGGTAACTTTTTCACCATCGATGTTACTAATCGCAATTTCCATTCTTCTTTGTTAAATTCCGTCGCTTAATTTTCCTCGCCTTCTCAATGAATGATTGCATCGATAAATCCCGTTTTAAATCTCCCACAAAATCACCTGCTGCTGCGACTATGACGTGAAAAATCTGATTTCACCGTCAAGAATTATCTTTGTATGAGATTTTTTATATTTTTTGTTCTCTTTCGCTCACTTCAATGGGTATCACTCAAACGGAATGTGGGCATGGGCACAAAATACGTGAGATTTCATAGCGTATAAAACTCTCTTCGGTACTATATTTTATTCATCAGTGGCCTCCGTCGTATGTTACATATTGTATCTTATGCATCAATGGGAGTAAAAGATACAGTAGTAGGGGTTCACTGCCCCCTTCGTTTGTGGCATGGATCCCGTCGCGTTACCTAGTCGGCGAATGAGAAGTCTCCCACGGTGGGACAGGGAAGCAAAGAGAGGGCAGGTTTCTGTGAGCCAGATCCAGAAGAGAACTGGAAACGCTATTACCTTTAAAAAGGGGTCTTTGCCCCGTTGCTCCGACTCTCAGGGTATTCCCAGTGGTGCATCAGGGGTAAGGCGAGACTGCCGATAAGTAGGGTGTGAAACGTACACTGTATTCCGCGCACCTAACTGCTGTTTTTTGGTCGAGGGGCGAGGTCACTATGCTAAATCTCTTTTTTCCGCACCGCAGTATTATTAGTGGTACACGCCCGAGAATAGTGATCGTATGCGTTCGGCTGAAATTCTGTGGGACGATTTGTAGCTCACCCAGGTTCTCCGCGTAGAAATTCACTGTAAAGGTACAATTGATTTGTCGATTGAGCGATTGTACCGAAAGCCTTGCGAATCAAATGTTCTACGATTTTCTGCTTTCAATCGAATGCTACAAAACCTAGGCCATTCCTAAATATTTTAGGAGGTTTACTTACTTCGATCCTAAAATATTTAACCTATTCCCAACAGAAATAGAAATTGAAAAAAATTCAAATGGAATCTATATCAAATTAAAAATGGCTATTCATACAAGGTGTGGAAACGTTGCTTGAAATTGTTTAAAAAAGCTTATGTTCCACATGAAATTATTCATTATTATGTATTTTGTATAGCGACGAGGATAAAAAGGCATTGTTTACTGCGAATTGTTCACAAAATTATCTCATAGTATTTAGTTTATACCACTTCATGCATTTTGCATCATTTGTTGAAAATAACAATAATTTGTACAGATTTTAATGGTCAAGCCCACACAATGTATCTTTGACATAATCAAAGCTTTAAAAATTTTGGCATTTTCATGATTTTAATTCTATTGGAAGGAAGCGGTAAATATATTCATTCATCCCGAGGGGATACACTCTTGAGGCCGGGCTCGTAAGGGACTTTTTACGCTCCGTATCTCTGGAGGTTGGAGGACAAAGGAAGGAGGCGCCGCTGTCGCTGGGATTAGGGAGCCCGAGGAAGCCTCTAGAGTAGGCATAGGGAATAATGGGAAAGAATGGCTGAATCTCACGTCGCCATTGCATTGCTTTTACAAGCTTTTTCTTAACTTGCTTTGTCTGTTTGTCTGCTTCTTCGATAGAATCTTGCAATTGATTTTCAACCCACTTTCCATTGTCGGATTGGCTTCAAATTCTCGTAAAAGGTCAGATACTGATGGCAATGCATTCTTACAATATTCCTATGTCTTCAAAGGCAGTATGAGTTACTTTTTTTACGGTTATCATTATTATTAATCGCTCAGCTTCAGTGTAAGTATAAACGATTTCATTCTTCCTCACTATAACAGATGTCATCTAGCGCGACTGTTAACTCGTATGCCTAGGGACCAGAAGATTACAGGCTCGAATCCTGGAAAAGTCGATTGTTTTTCTTATATTTTAAAAAGTCGTTTGAGAATTGACTTCACGCGTCTTTCATCATTTTAGGCTTTGCAGACACTTCATACGAGTGAGTTTTCGGAGTTTTTTTTACTGGCAACACTCGTAAAAGATAATTCCTATCAAATTAAAGATATCGTAAACAATGACATAGCGTTGAAAATCTTTATTTATAATGAATGCTATGGCAATGTTTACTCACTTTGCAATGCTTATCTATATTATCCATGGCCATAATAGGTGAATTGTGCATGAAGATAAGACATAGGTGAGTGGAAGCTATCACGGAAACAAGGACAGAGTATATACATATATTGTCATCCATTCAGCGTGGTACGAAGGGGAAAAACACAATCTTGAATAGATTCATCAAATATTGCGATCTATATCGAACTGGTTACCACACAATATATATCCCAGAGGGGAGGAAAATTACATGTCTATCTTATACTAAGGTAAGTAATGCGCAGAAAATATGTGGAAATTGCCATGCCTTAATGCATCGGCACGAGATTAATTAATTAATTTGCACTCCTAATACGATGATATTTTTTAAAAGATCTTTTCAATGCTAGTGCCCTTGAGAATACTATTGTATTTTCCACCGGAATGAGGATCTTTGCGCAACTGAGAGGCACGATGTTGCACCGTATGAATCTTACACGCATGCGTAGACCCATTACTTCATTCACCCTTCACCCCACTCTCCCCACCTCGTCGCACGGTTCAGGGTCAAAAATACATCAGAAAGGATGGCCGAGAAATTCGCTCGCAGGCCATGAAAAATGTTCGCCTCATTGTGTTCTTGGTGAAAATAATTACGGAATCCACAAGGGTGAAAAAATACAATTTGCTGAAATATTATTCATGCAGCACTCCTTGGGATCGTGGTGGCGATCATGCACGTAGCCACATGTTAAATTCGTAGTTTTAGGTTTTACTAGGGGACAATTAATAGTGGCCTCGTGAATATCGCGCTTGGATAATATCCGAATAGTTCAGATGTTGAAGCCTTCTAGCAGACTAATGTCACTTAGTTGCACGGTTGTCAGACTTTGTAATCATGCAACCACTAAAAACAATGAAGTGCTGGTCGCTCGGTGCCACACACGAGAGCTGGTCTGAAAGTCGTCAGAGCCCTCCAAACACGACTTCTATGCATTGTATATAATTGCGAAAAAACCGCAAACTTTTATTGAGAGAATAATTGCATTTTGAGGTGCAAAACATTTTGGCTTGGACCCAAGTAATATATCTTCCAAGTTTCAATCTCATCCGAAGTATATGAGCTGAAGAAAAGAAATTTCTAAGCTGCTCGATTCCCATGCATAAAAATTTTAATTCCCCATGTATTTATTCCGCAATTCTAGAGGTCCTAAAGATTGCCAGATGCAAAATTTCTTTGCTTCACATGGGGAGAGAATATCAGCATTCCTTTGTTCAGAGTTCAGTGACCCCAACAAAAATATAATACATCGAAGTCGTTTTGGTACTCCCGCCTGACCTAACTTTTTAAAAATTGCAACCCTGTTGCTTAGTCCCTGATGATTTCTACTCTTACCTATCCAAATCCAACCTTCGTGTCAGGGCTCTGAACGAATGAAGTACTAATTAGTATTAACTCAATCAAATCTAGAGCAATAAGCACAGCTAATCACACATTTTTTGTAGATGCAGGAGATGAAAAATTCATAACATTTTCTCTTCTTGGTTAATAAAATTAATAATTTTTTCTTCTCTTTTTCGTACTAACGCTAAAATTCATCTTTCATTGTTCACAAAATCTTACGAATATGGATTACTGTAGAACTTTTCACAGAATTTAAAATATTTTGTCCTCTGTAACTCACTCTGGGCCGTCCCTTGCCCTTCTCCCCTTCCACCTGCCCTTCTACGATTTTTTCACCAGGCCGTCATACGAGATAATGTGGCCAACAAAGTTGCCCCGTCTTTTAAGTTTTTAGAAGACGGGACGGGACGTGTTTTCTCTTTTCTATCACTGTTCTCAGCGCTTCCTCATTACTTACTCGATCGATTCATTTTATCTTCATTTCCAAAGCTTCCACTCTTGACTTCTCTGCTGCAGTCAACGTCCAAGCCTCGCTTCCATCGGGAGTCATACTCCATAACTGCTAATCTGTTTACTATTAAAAATTTCAAGATGGTAGAATAATATTCACGCGAGTAATCCGTCTCCAAAAAAATACAGGTCGAGAGGGAGTTATGTGCCCTCTTAAGCCAATATTGAATACCTTAGGGGTCATCCATTAACTATGTGAGGCGTTTATGGGGGGAGGTAGTCAAGCCGATTCTCACGCAATCTCACGTGGGAGAGAGGAAAAGAATTTTTTTTTTCGCAAGAATCATCGTAAAATTGCGATATATGTCATCTTAAATACTATTCTTCACTAATCTTACCTTACCTATGTGGCCACTCAAACCTCAGGAGGTTTTTGGCCTCACCAACAACATGTCGCCATCTATCTCTATCCGCCATCCATTCTGCATCTGCTCTCATCTTCCCTAAGTCCCTTTTCACTTGGTCCTGCCATCTAAGTCGGGGTCGCCCAAGCGGACGTTTTCCTCGGGGTTGATTTTCAGATACCATTCTTAGCATGGACTCATCTTTTCTCCTCTTTACATGCCCGGCCCATCTTAATCTCCTGCTTTTTATTTGCGCTATTATATCCGGATCTGTATATAATTCTCTGAGCTCTTTGTTGGTTCTGATCCTCCATACTTCATCTTCATTAATAGGACCATATATTGTTCTGAGGATCTTATTTTCAAAAACTATCAATTTCCTCTCCTGGTTTTTTGTTAAAGTCCAGGTTTCGGATCCGTAGAGTATTACTGGTTGTATTATTGTCTTGTACAGTTTTGATTTAGTTTTTCTTGACAGAAGTTTACATTTTAGCAATGATTTAAGAGCCCAATAACAGTTGTTCCCGAGAAGTAACCTTGCATTTATCTCTACCTCCTCTTTATTTTCCTGTTCTATGGTTACTCCTAAGTATTTAAAGTTTGTTGTCCTTTCAAAGGTATAATTTTGGACTTTTAAAGCCTCTGCTTCTATATTTTCTGCGTGTCGACCAACAATTAAGTATTTTGTTTTTTCTTCGCTAATTTCTAATCCTACTTTTTTGGTTTCTTTTATCAGAGACTCTGCAAGAGTTTTTAACCCATTTGCATCCTCCGCCAACAAGGTCACGTCATCTGCAAAAGCTAGCAGATTTATCTTTTTGCCGACTTCAATCCCCGGTTGTTGCTCCTTTACGGCTTTAAGTGCATTTTCTAATGACAGGTTAAAAAGCAATGGTGAGAGTGCATCTCCTTGTCGTACCCCCGTGACTACATCAAAACCTTCTGAAAATTCATTATTTATCTGTACTTTGCAACTTGAGTTTTCTGTACATATCTGAGCCAGTTTGACTAGTTTGTTTGGGATTCCCATTCTCCTGAGATATTTCCACATTTGGTTTCTGTTGATACTGTCGTACGCCTTCTTAAAATCAATAAAGAGGAGGTGCGCATCTCTATTGAACTCCCAATACTTTGATAAGATTTGTTTAATGATAAAAATTTGATCAATCGTAGACATTTGTTTTCTAAAACCTGTCTGGTGCTCTCCTATAATTTCTTCCGAGTATTCCTGTATTCTGTTATACAGTATTTTGGACAGTACTTTGTAAGCCGTGTTTATTAAAGATATTCCCCGATAATTGCTGCATACTAACCTGTCTCCTTTTTTATGCAGCGGGACTATTATAGAGAGGTTCCATTCTTTTGGTATTTTTTCCTCGTTCCATATTTTCACTATTAGTGCATGCAGCTTTCTTAAGAGAGCATTTTCCCCGGCCTTGAGGAATTCTGCTGGTATACCATCCTCTCCAGGAGCTTTGTGGTTTTTTTAGAGCTTTTATCACGTTGCATACTTCCTCCTCAGATGGATCTTGGATCTGTATTTGAGGATATATATATAATTCATCTTCTTCTTCTGCTGGGGTCCTGCCCGCATTAAGGAGGTTGCTAAAGTAATCCTTCCATATATTAAGGATATCTTTTTGGTTACAGGTAATTTTACCATCTTTACCTTTGACCCCAAATGTTCTAGGTTTAAAACCCTGTTTGAAATATCTCACCGAACGGAAAAATTCTCTAGAATTGTTATTTGTTCTGTCTTCTTCCGCTTTCTTTAACTGATCTTTCACAAAATTTCTTTTAGCGGTCCTCAGTGTCTTGTTTGTCTTTCTATTAATTCTTAAATATTCTTCCCTTTTTTCATGGTTGTCGTCTGTAAGTAGTCCTGCCTTGGCTTTTTTTCTCTCCTCTACCATTTGCCGGCCGGCCTATCACTAATCTTAATAGAAATAATTAAACGAATTGTATTTTTTTTTAATAAATCCAACGCAATTAACCATAGATTTAAGTATTTAAACTGAAAATACGCATTTTGAACAATGTCCCGTGATATTAGAGGGAGGGGGTCGAGCCAAATCTCTCGATATCTCACTGACGGGGGAGGGGAGAACCGAAAATCGGCAAAATCACCTCACGTAATTAATGGACGCCCCGTGAGTTTGTGGTGAGCTCTGTAAGCAGCTTACTAGCATGTATGTGCAGCTTGCGTAAAATATATCGAACGAGACTTCGATATCAATTCAGTAGGTTGTGAAGTATGCATGTTATATTACCAGAGTTAGACTTACTACTGGATGTAAAATACGAGGAATTAGGATCAAATTAATGATCAATCGGGAATATTCTGAGTAATTTGATGGTGATGGGAGGGTACACATTGACTTTCAGAAGCATACATGCCATTATCAGAATAAGAAGATTCGTTAGAGATAAATTCCGATAGAGAATGAGTGAATCACCTCATTGATCATGGCTTTTGCTTTCCTCATCTTCTATAACTCATTCAGTGTACTTCAGATCTAATCAAACTGAAAAAAAAATCTTTTGAATCATCTTCGAAAGAAGCCAAGATTTATGAATCAGGAGCGTCCCATCTGTGACGCATATGATTCTTGAGTGCTCATTGATAGAACAGAGCCAAGTAGATATAACCCTTGATGAAGCTCAATGTGCATGTCAAAATTAAAATCACTATCATGAAAAACTGCGAAGTATCAGCCATCTAATTTTCCCCTATTTAGTAACCGCATTACTAGTTTCAAGACAAATTGGCATTACTATCTTTTATGTTTCTAATTATTGGTATTTTTCATCATAACATCAATTTACCAAGTTAATGCGATTAACTATTTATTTAATCACGAAAAAATTCATTCCTTGCTGATTAATTTTCTCAATTCTACTGTGATTTCAACGATTTGTTTAACTAGAAAAGTTTATTAGAGGGCATTCGAAATGTCAGCTAGATCAGCCACGATTCGGTTCGGGATCAGCTGTGTATTGTTTCTAGCTGTTTCAATCAACCTTACGGTAATATTGAAAACACACTTCCCCGTTTTCTAACACAGCTTCTATCTCTTCCACATCCATGCCCAGTAATTTTACTTGCTTCAATGACTGTAGATATTATTGAATTTCAGATTACTGGGACTTGCAACAGAAAAAAAAACTTTTCACCTACCAGCAAGGTTTTGATTCCTTATTTAAGTTTTAGCTTTGTTTCGGTGTGGCAGGGGACGACCTGCCACCACCGAGGTTGGCAAATAATTAACTTAGTAATATTCAACTACCAGGGTCAATTAAATTTCAACATACATATTTCATGCGAAAGATCCACAGAGAAAAAATCATTCGCCTTGACCGAGATCCGGGTTCGAATCCCGGTCAAGGCGAATGATTTTTTTCTCTGTGGATCTTTCGCACGATTGTGCATTGCGGGTGACTCCCATAAAAGTTATCCCCGCGGCTAGTCCCGGTATACTTTAAACTATACATATTTCACTTCACGGCTGAGTATCTACCATATTGTTTACACTCGGATGTCAACTTTTTCGTCGCGTGATTTTTCGTCGCCGGACATTTAATTCCGAAGGCGTAACACGTAGTAATTTTTTTTCCACTCCGATTCTCGAGCAACCTTGCGTTTGCCGACGACTTCTTCTTCTTAGACCCCTCGTATTGCATCAAAGGGAAAGGGGAAAAATACGATGGAGAGAGGGGGGGATGTATAAACCAGTCGGACGAAAATAATAATAATGGGGCGACCTCTCCCTCTCTCACAACCCCCCCTCAGGGTCCGATCTTGGGGAGGAGGGGAGTCTCGATCCCCCCATGGTAGGGAACGAGTCCGACATTTTAATGCGGCCTAATCTATAGCCGTGGCCCCTGATCTCGCAAAACCCCCGCGACCGACGAGAGGGAAGTCCGCCCGTCGTGGTTGCACCGCCTCGAGATGTCGACGCGGCGACCCGCTGGGTGCAAGGCTGCCAAGTGGGGTGAGGTGCTGAATGGGTAAGGGGATGGACGGGAGGTTTTGAGAGCGGTGAGGTGCAGTGTGAGAAATCGGGATGCGTGAAAGGGAGACTCCGCCATGGTATGGGGGTAGGGGGACTTGAAACGAAGGCTGCGGAAGCATAGGGTAGTTAGTATAGGGTACCTCCCCACCACCCCTCTCCGCGACCCTGGTTCAAGGAGAGAACGGAAGGGGTGGGGAGGAGGATGGTCACCCGTGGACGATGTTTGAGGATGGTGTGAGAGGAAAAGAGATAATGTGAGGGGGATGGGAGGAGGTTACGATTAGGAAATCGCTGTGGAAAGGCCAAGTTTTTTTTATAGCCCACGGGGAATTAAAATTTTATCATACTCCTCAGGAATACGAACCAGCAGATGCAAGAGCTAGAAGGGAAACAAAAATACTCTTTATCATACCATAATCGAGATTGAAAAGTTGTTGAGAGCGTTATTGGAGATGAATATCATGTAATTTCGTGTTTGACATTAGATGCGAATCTCATGTTCTCGCACAGTGATACTTTTTATATCATAAATGTAACAAATAGATGTTTTTTTACAGGATTTTACCCTTCCGACA
The DNA here is from genome assembly GCF_921293095.1 of Ischnura elegans. Lineage (NCBI taxonomy): Eukaryota > Metazoa > Arthropoda > Insecta > Odonata > Coenagrionidae > Ischnura > Ischnura elegans. Next base: position 103,159,313 of record NC_060248.1, on the reverse strand, counting down.
GGATTTCCTAGTTTACCATTTTCTCTCCTTAGAATTGAAAACCATGTCGTGGCAAACTTGAGATATTATCAACTCGACAACGACACATTATGCGCTAAAAATGGCATCGAACAATTTTACCTACGAGTAAGAAACTGGGGAATTAACGGAATAAAGTTCTCTCGAGTTTTCATGCGGGTGAGGGAATTCATGGTATCCGACGTCTTGAGGTTCGTCACGATTCTCTATGACGATCATCTGCGGAGGAATAAGAATGTCACAGGCCCCAAAGCGTAGGATACAATACTCTCACCTGTATGTGAGTGAGCCCGAGAGATCCTTATCCTGTTAAATCGCCGGAAAAGCACCAGATTCTTCCTTAAAAGTCACATTGTACAACGCCAAGTTTTTGCGTATTACTTTTAAATGTAGATTGAATAATTCCATAAGCTTTCCACGTTTTAGTTTCCCATTCTAAGGAAAGAAAATGGGAAACTAAGAAATTTGGTCGAGAGTACAATAAAAAAACATGGATTTTTTAAATGTATGATAAAAAGTTTGGTATTATTAAGAAAAAATCGCATTCACAACTAATTCTAAACACAGAAGTATAAAATATTCGTTTCCAACTACGCAAATTATACTTAAGTAAGGTTGGAAAAAGGAAACTTTCAGTTCTTTAGTTCAGCAAGCTCCAAAAGAAAAGTATGGATATTAATGTGAATAAAACAACGAGTGAGATTGCATCGTACTTGTGCTAATCATTCTCAAAAAGAGAGCATGGCACTATAGGAGAAAATTCATGTCGTAAGAGTGGCATTGAATGAAAATGGAGACGGCAGGAGATCAGCTGGGACGGAAAAATTAAGTCAAAATTATGTCGATTTCATCTTTAATTCACATATTTTACTTTTAATTCGCAGGCACTCAAGCTTATTTAATTAATTATAGAGACGACATATTGCGTCGGAAGAGCTTCCGCGGCGCAAGAAATGACTGGATTGTCCCCTTTTGTCGCGGTTCTCGCTGTGTCAAAAGTGGATGGGAAAGGGCTCAGGGTAGTGATAACCCTGTCCTCACCACTATTAAAGGACGGAGGAGGGGGAATACGGTCGAGTAGGGGAAGAGGATAACAGGTTCAGCGAAGTGCGTCTCTCAGTCGGTGGTGGGTCCCTCATTCTCCGATGGCTGACTGCTTGCGTTTCCCTCTGTGGAGAACGCATCGACGCAGACCGAGTTGCATCGTAAAGGGGCTGGAGAGGGTGTGAGGGGTCAATGGGAAGGGAGTTGTTTGGCTGGGATTGTGTACAGGGGATGGGGAGGTTTAAAAGTTCTGGGGTGAGTAAATGGGGGGCTCGATGCAAGCGATAACAATAATAATAATACTACTACTCGCAGTCCTCACTCCGCTGAGCGAAGGTTATAACAAGTAGGTTAGTGTCCTTTTAAAAAGACGAGGAAAGCTAGGTGTAGCGTCCGTAAAGCGTTTAAAGCGCTCCATTGAGAAAAACGTCGTTCTGATTGTCATTAACTCTTCAGCCATATTTTAAACAAATAAGAAAATATTGCTTCCCAGGTTTCCAAGGAGTGAATGATTATTTCCTATTTGGCCTAGGAGTATTAACTTTGAGATGGCACAATATATACACAGAAATTTTCATCAAAATCTGTGATCGTAAGGAACAAACGTTTGTAGAATTGAGGTGGAATGACCCTTATTTATTTTCTAACACTTAAGCTAGTTTTTATGGTTTTGTGAACCGATGCTCCTGATGAGTCCAACCCAGGATCACATTTTGAAATCCCGTGCGGCAGATATAAAAAGTACTTCTTTTGGAAAACAATGCCGCGTTCAGGAAATGCAGCCAACAGCATTTTTTAAACGTAGGCAGAGTTTACGAGCAAAATTAAAATTTTCCCATTTAAAACGAGTTTGCCGATTCCGATCTGAGAACTAATGCCTACCGATTCCCATCCCAATCGCGCATCCTTTTGCATTTATAAATATTTATCGCATTTAATGAATACGCTATGACAGTTTTTCTCTCTCATTACCCGCTTAGTATGCCTTGTCTACTTTTATCATTATTCCTCGGAAACACGTCATATTAATTCCGTCTCGCTACCGGAATTCTTGGGTGTGTTTCTTAAACACTCGGGTTTCCACACACCTCAGGGGAGATACATTAATTACGTGAGGCGTTTAGGAGGGGTAGGGATCGAGCCAAATTCTCACCAAATCTCACGTGGGGAAGAGGGAAGCTTCTGGTAAGTATCACGTAATTTTTTTCGCAAGAAACAGAGTAAATTTACGAGAAAAAACTGGGTTTAATTGAAGACAATAATAGTAATCCTAAGTACTAATCTTAACTTATCTTAAAAAAATAACTAAGCAGTGTTTTTAATAAATCCATATAATAATTAAATAATCAATAACGAACCTAACGCAATGAAGCATATATTAACGTATTTACACTGAAAATACGCATTTTGAACAATCTCACTTGAGAATAGAGGGAGGGGGTCGAGCCAAATATCTCGATATCTCACTGAGGGGGAAGGGGGGATATCAAAATCGCCAAAATCACCTCACTTAATTAATGGACTTACGTTGCCTAATGTTCGTCACTATTGGATATGGGGTTTTGGGAATTTTTTTGTCCAAAGTCCAGAGTTATATTATTGTTTTTTGACTTCTAGTGCCATGAATGGAAGGAAATTTTACACTAATATTATAAAATAAAAATTTTTATTTATTTTAATTCTCGATGAAATTATGAACTATCATATTATAATTTTTTGTTCTCATGGTTTTTCCTGAGCTATAAATTTGTGTTTATACTATATCTAAGCACCCGAATTCAATAAGCCCATGAAAAATAAGTATCAGGATTTAAAAAAATTCTTCTCCCAAGTGTTTGATTTGCTAACTCTCCCCATTTCGCATAATTACCTGTGCTAGCCTCAAATTTTGGTAACTGCTTGTTATCGTAAAGTAAGTATATAATAATCTAAGAAGATTATACTAATCTCTGATTAATCTAATCTAATAAGAATATACTTACTCTATGATGTAATTGACTTCGGTAGTGTGGTTACTATTGGAAATTCGATGCCATTTTGTTTAATGCAGCTATAGCCGCTAGATGTCTCAGCCATTGTAGGTAGTTCGTCATTTGTCATATGATATCGCTATCCTTCGTCATTAAGTAAAGTCAAAATCAAATTCAATGGGACACCGTTAAAGGAGGGCCAAGAACATGACGGTGAAGCGCTATATCTGTCGCAGTTTCGCACATATTTTATTCGGAGGCGCCACCGGGCAGCAGTATCTCGTTCAGTATAACTTTAGCCATCAACCATAGTGGAAGTGGTCTTTTTTTAGTTGGCAATCGTCTTGCATGCTTTAAACGTGTGGTTTATATGATTTATTGGCTCAGTCACGTTTTACTTCCGTATATTTTCTCGTGAAAAGTGGATATCGATGGCTGGTAGCGCCGCAAATGGCGATTTTCAAATCTGATTTTAATGCGCGCCGAGCGACAGATATTCTATCGGCGGACTTGAGAATCCTCTAATGTAATATTCGCGATCAAGTTAACTAAATTGTTGTCGCTGTCAAAAACCCCTTCAGTACATCTCGGCAGCCTCGTTTTCTTAGTTCTTACCCTCGCCGCTCATTATAATGTCTCTCCCTCTGTCACCATTTCTGGGAGCTCTCCCGAGACATTCCCCGCCACTGCTCCTCTCCGAGACCTCCCACCCACTTAACTTTCTCCTAAATATAGACCTTTTGTTAGCCCTTCCCTCCCCTTTGACCTCTTTCTCGGCCACCTTCCTATTTTCTCTCCCACTTTTCCCCCGCCGAAGCACGGGTTCTTCCATTTTATGACTATTTTGCGAAGGAGTTGTCCCTCAAGACGATGCACGCTACACCCGAGCCTAGCTGTCTATTATGGCCAGCACCTTTTTCGGACGGCCTTTGACTCCTGAGATCTATTTCCAAACAATGGAACTGTATATGAAAGTTCCTCGGAGAGCTATTATCAGAGATTGTTTGAAGCACCTAGCTTAACACAAGCTCATAAGCAGGGATAATTTTGAATTTTTTATTTGTTTATACATACCTAATTAAATAATTCATTATTCGCATCAACAGCTAAATCCCATGGAGCAAGTACTTTGAGCTGCTGACTTAATGAATAAGCACAACTGACTTAGTCAATTTGAGTGGTGACTTCCCACCAAGTCGGTCCGGGTTCCATCCCGGCGGTGGCAGAGATTTTTCTTCACGTGCAGGTACTTCAAGTGCAGTACTCCGTCCGTCGGATGAGACGTTAAACCGTGGTTCCCTTGGCGCATTTCGTTGGGAGTAAGTGAATTCCAACGCCAGGTTTCTCTCCACCCTTCCCTTCCTACCGTTCCCTCAGGTGCAAATCACCTTAGCTATCGGTCGCCTCCACCAAATACTATACCATACATACTTTACTCAATTTCTACAACATCTAATTGATTATACTGCCGTTTTAACCCGCCTTTGGTAAAATAACCTACTATAGAGACATTGTTTGTTTCTCTAATAAAGGCGGCGAAAATTTCTCATGCTAGAATTACTTAATTTCCCACTCATTGTCAGTATAAATGTGATTGTGCATAGTTACGTCTGTATTTTTAGCTTAAAAGCTTTCAGATTTCAGAGAGGGTCAAGTTTTCTGTGACTGACCGTTCTTAATGTTATTTCTCCAGAAGGACTGAAGTCGCAGTGGCATATAAATAGTGATAAATAGATTTTCTCTTTATCATATGATTAAAGTTTCTATTTACTTGAATTTTCTCTTTTAAGGTAATTTATACTTAAAGTAACGACTTAACCTGGGATGAAACGAAATTATCTCCTAAAACAATAATAAGCTCTTGGTCCTAATTATACAAATTACTTTTCAATTTTATATTTGTACCGGCAATATCATGTAATAGGCTTTTTCTTCCATTCCAGAAAGCTCGGATTGGAGCTCGCGATCGCAGGAATAACTGGAAAGGTCCTATAGCTCCGTTGCTGTCAAGGCTGATTTTCATTCGCCTCAAAACCTTTACCTGCTTTTTATTTTAAATAGCTGAAACGAAAATGTTTGAATCCCGTACAAGGTTGTAAATCTCTAGGACAGAAAACTATGATTTTTTTACAAACAAAAACATCCATATTTTTGCTCACGTTTGGATGCGCTTTATTCTACCTTCACCTCTCTATGAAAGCCTGAATCAATTGTAACTAGTTCTCTATTGTATGCTATTATAAATCAATTTATAATTGCTTTTAGTTTTTCGTACCTGGCGTTTAGGCATGCATTAATGATTTTTTTTTCAATTCTTTTTGTTAGTTTCTACGCCACACAATGTCCTCTCTCTACTATTATTCGTGCCCCGATTCGTTTTTGTGCTTTAATGTTTATTCTTCTTTTATACATTTTGGGGATGAGATTGGTCTCGCAATTTGTTTGCCAGCCTTCAACTTTTTTGTTTTCATTTTGTATGAATTCATCACCAACGCCCCTAAAACGTCTTATTTAAGACTTTCACAGCGGAGGAAACTATCCAACGACATTTGAGGACGATCACCAACACCAATCCCCGCGATCGGGGCAACCTACCCAGGAGGGACTCGAGCCCGCGACCTCCGGTTTAGCAGGCGAGGATTTTACCCCGCCGCCACCGAGGCCGGAAAACTGTATCTCATTCATGGAGCAGTGCGTAGCATTGTTTATTTATTTATTTATTTTATTTATTTTTTATTTTATTCTCAAACCACCGGATACAGCTCGTATTGGCCATTTTACACTGGGGTGTTCAACAAATGTAACAATTAAACGTACACAAACGACCATGCCCTGGATCGGGGAAATCTACCCAGGCGGGACTCGAACTCGACCTCTTGTTTGGCAGGCGAGAACGTTACCCCGCCGCCACCGAGGCCGGCAAGATTAGTAATTGATTAGTTTAGATTAGTAATTGAACTATTTTCCACTTAATTTTTCAGCGAACGATGAGTATTGTTGCATACAACAACAGTTTAAATTTCCAGTCAGGTTTTCAATAAAAATTGTCAGTACACCCAAAAACTCATTCATAGGACTGGCTACCGTGCTAGCATAGCACCAGAGTTTTGCAAGGGCATATTTTATTTCTGAAGGATTACAACTTGTCTACAAGAATTATCACTTATCTTCGTATCGTGGTGAAAGATTAGTTACTCTCCGACGGCTAAAATTCTCGTCCCCTTCTAGTGTCCCGCTACTATGCACATTGATTTTTTTCTTGAGCAGTTTCACTCTTTTTGATACCAGAGAATTGAGTATATAATACATTGAGTAGAATAATAGAGTCCCATTTTCCTCGACGGTATGGTTTTACCTGTTGAGATACTGAAACACAATAGCGCATTGAATGGGTTAAAGGGATGTTACATGTGGATGGTCTTTCGATAACAATGCGAGTCCGAGGGGCCGAATTGACTTGGCCAGTCCCTTTCCTCACGTCGCGACGGATCTGCCACAAAGCCTACCCTCCTAGGCTCAGGAACCCAGGCTTAGTGAATAAAAGTGGACCGGAGAGAAATCTCCTATCAAACGAAAGTTACATCCTCGCTGTGCGTGTAATACTTAGGAGAGTGGATTAGGATTGGAAGATTTCTTTGACAGTAGCGACTACTTTTTACCATCCAGTGATTATCGCAGTAAAAATAAGATCCTTAACCAACTAAATACTCCTTTAAGATGCTCATAGGAACATGATTATAATAAGAGACATGATATCCAATTCCCTCTTGAGGTCTTTAAAGATGATTAATGATAAAAATTTTATTTACAATGAGATCTATCGCGCCTTGTCTTTCATCGTCAATTAGGCCTGCACTAAGTAGCTGTTAGATAGCTTGCAAATACTGACACTGACAGGCGAGGAATAAACTGTTCAGCTAGTTACTGCTGCTCACACACTCAAAGATTCAACCGCAAGGTTGGTTTGGATAGGTGAGGGTAAGGCTCACTCCAGCCACCATAGCCACCGTTGTGCAATAATTACACATACGCGTGGGGGATACCTTTCCCCAGGGCCGCTTCTCACTTCTAGGGTTTCATTTTGGTGCGGGTCCGAAGGCTGCACCCTGAATATAAAACCAGTACCGTTCGATAAGCTGCCAAGTGTTCTGCCCACTAGGCGACCACAATTCTCAGTTAATGCCAACAACTTTAAATTATTAGTTCACCAGAAGTAATCTATCAAAGCCAAGTTCTAAAAAGCCACCGTCAGGAACATTATGCTAACGCTGTCGGCCCAAGGAAAGGCATGACCATGCTTGTTGTATTGCTTTCAATAAAACATTAAGTAAAATATATATTGTTATATTTTACCAAGATTGTATATGTTAATACTTACGAGTATGTACGTATGTACGTACGTTTACGTATTTCGCTCAGGAATTAATTGCTCACGCCAATCATTTCCTTCTTCTCTCTACTTCCGCGATCTTATGCTTGGATTGTGCTTAGCTTTCGAAGCCTCACGATATTCTGAAAATTAATCCTACCTGACTCGATCAAAAGAGCTTTATTTCTTTAAATTCCGCCCAGGGATATGGCATTAATCGCCAAATCAAACTCATTTCTTAAATGTAGGAGTATATTTTTTCCTTTTTTTTCTTATCGAAGAATTTAATTGCATTGGTGCCAGATGACCCACCTTAGTCGAAGTCATTACATCTCATATTTCTCCTTCGATTATAAAGAGATTTTCTCCGAGATGCATGCGGGTCCGGAAGCACCTTGTGCAATTGCTCAGACCTGATGTGTATCGCCAAACAAAGTTTTCTCACTGAGTTGTTGAGGCCTTAACCTTTTATAATTCCATTTCAAAATGAGAAAATAATAACTTTGCTAACTTAAAGTGGATAAAGAGTTGTAGAAAGCGAAGTTGTTACTTTTCCCTAACTTAAACTTTTCTCTTAAATGTAGGAGTAGAGTAGAGCCTTTATTTTCTTATCAAAGGGTTTAATTATATTGGTGCCCGGTGACTTAACTTTGTCAACTTTATTATATGCCCAATTCTCCTTCGATAATATAGAGATTTTCTCCGGGATACATGCGGTCCGGAAGAGACGCATTGTGCAATTGATCAGACCTGAGGTGTTTCGCCACACTTACCAGAGCCTGCACGAGGGGAGAGGGAGGAATTAATTTCCTGGAAACTAATAAAACTTGAAAAAAAAGGGGACTATATATACGGATCCACCTCTTGGCCCTTCCAACCCATCCGCGGAATAAAGGGATCGGAACTTGGGGGGCCCCGTCTTTTAGGACGACCCCTCTCTCCTCAGCACCACAGGCACGAACAGGGTTCCCTCTCCCCGCAACTTGCATATGCGGACGGGACCACGTGCTCCGTGTGTGAGAGCGAAGTAGATACGAAGGAACCACGGGATTGCACCAGACTGGACACTCGGAGCTGGTTGGGAGGCACTTGGGGGCTTCCCCCGAAGGGAAGAGAAGGGCCCGGCTCGGGGTCAAAAGTTTTCACGCGGAGATCCGAGGGGTATACATAAGGATGTGAGGAGGTGGAGGAAATAGGACTTCTGAGGGTAGGGGGAAGGGGTTTCGGCCGGAAGAAGAAAGGGGTGGTCGGCTTTTTAAATAAAGAACAGCGGGAGGGAGGCGGAGTGACGGAGGTGGAGGGGTAAAGAGTTTCCAGAGGGGAGTTGATGTTAAGGAATTAATGCAAGTGGGGATCACAGAGGCGGAAGGAGAATGGTACACACCGTGGAGGAGGAGGAGGCGGTCTCCGCGGGGGCAGGGGGATGCCGACTAAAGCCTAGTCTGCTCGTCGGAGTTGAGTGCCGTGTTAGTAGCTTGAGACTGGTATCTCACTAGTACGAATTCCAAAACGTCTTGAAGCAGAAGTGTAAAAGAAAAGAAAAACAAAATAAATGATGATGGACCACGGGAAATGTTTCCATAATCTGCAATGTGTTATTCTTTACTTTATTTTATTTAAAATGTCCACAAACAGCATTATTATTATCAATTTACACCAGCCCAATTACAAGCAAATATATTATATATAACGAGAATCAAATACATAGAATATAAATAGAATCAAGGGCATGATATATAACGGGAATCAGACGTATAAAATGTTACTATACTAAATTTTGACTTATGATTCCTCTTCCTTCCTCTTTCGACTTCGTATGGCGTAAACCTATTTAAAATTTTATATCTATCATGTATCATGACTTCCTGAGCGAGACAGCTACAGAAGGCCACGCAAAGACCTGGCCGGATCAACAAGATGTCAGGAAGGAGAAATTATATGAATTCTCAATGGACAATTAGACCAACGAATGTATGACCAATTCCGGTATCTAATCTCAACGCCTAAACAAATACCATGTACCAAAGAGCCCAGGCCGAGGGGAAGAGGGGCCGGATTGTGGCCTCACCTAGGCCTGGTAAAATAAACAGCTAGTCAAGTCATAAGTAATAAATAAAACAAATTCGACCTGTGACTCCATTGTTTTCCTGCGACGGTAAATCAAAGGCTCCACTTACGAAATACCAATGATTACGGGCTTCAAAGTTGAACTGCTTCGAATTCGCTAATGGATCAAATCAAGACGACCCCTTCCTCAATTGATCTGTACCCTCTTCGTAGTTACTGTCCACACGCACTAGCCGATCGCGATATTAAACTGCTGTAGTGGTCCGCTGGATTCGCCCTAGTCAATGTGTAGGGATTAATGAAACAGGATATCACACGTATAGAAGGAAAGTGGAACACCTTTTAGGAGGATGTCTCCGCGGGCGAAACGGGATGCGGCATAAGGTCCTCTGAGAGTGGACTCTGCTGAGTGGGAGAGCGTTGGAGCACATCGTCGCAAGATCCCTTTTCGTAGCTTCATATTGGCGATGTGGCTCTTATAGTTTTCGATTTATTCCGATAAAAATATTTACCTATGCTACAGTCTTACTGCTGCTATCCTGCTGCCAATTTGCTCATCTTAGAGTCGATTTTGAAGGAAAATATGCATCCAACGAATGTATTTATCGTTTTTCAACATGATTTCTCGAAGTATATGACCTCAAAAAAAAATCACTTTAAAAAATTGGTCCTATATATTTTAATTAAAACGATTCCTCATGGAATATATGGAACATAAATCCGGATTGTGGAATTGACAAACTTATACTGAATTATTTGTCTCTAAACTATTCACGGCGTTGGTGAATAAAATTAAAGCATTTATTCTTGTATTCTGCATTGTTAATTTGTCTTCACGATTGCAGTGTTTAAACTTTCTTTTTTCACGCGAAGATAAATGACCAATGGATTCTATCATTACCTTTTGAGCTTTATACTCCCAGCCGAAGGTAGTGATCCCCCTTGAGGGTTGGCGGAACGAGAGGCCGCGGCGGGGATGCATCAGGGTGTGGGGGATGGTGAGAAAGGGGAGCCGGGGTAGGTGGTTGCACAACCCGTCGTGGAGGACCTTCTCAGCCCCTTCACCGATCCGACCGGGGCCCTCGTCCTCTCCTATACACCCCGCGAGATCAACAAATGAGGGGTGGACTGCGGTCCGGTCCCCGAGTTTTCCCCACGTCTTCCCTCTCCGCCCTTCTACACAACCGAGTCCTGGGATGAGACTGGACTCGCGACTGGTCCAGCCCACTTTCGACGAAAAAAATACGTAAATAAATAAAAAATGTCTTCCTCTCTCTAAAGGGTAAATCTTGGAAATCCTCCCGGCTGGATTGGACGCGAGGAGATGCGAGGCAGAGCGGAAGCGTGGTTGAGGCTTCTTTGAACGTGAGGCCCTGATTGGAAAGTGGTGACACCTCTGCGGATGGGAGCCGTAAGAAACTAAGGTAAAATTATCCACGAGTGAATAAAACGCTAAACTACTATGTCATTCATTATTAGCGAGAGTTTACTTTTTTTAGCAATATATATAGGCATTTGATTAACTCTGTTCAGTATGATACTCGCGTGCGTGCTCACAAAACGATGTAATTTGAAGAGGGGAAAGAGGCTTTTTTAATGTATTTCCACTGACTATTCGAAGAAATTCCGCACATTTTTAGATTAAAAAGACACGTGCTATGGAATAGTGCCTTTAATGATCCGAGGCATTATCTTAATGTTCCAGTCATGAAAAATGGATCATATTGAGTCGAGTTTTGATTAGGCGCTAAGGGTCACATTCAAATACTATGATTTTGCAAACGTTGTTTAACGAACAGGTGTTTGAATTTTCAATGAAGAATTATAGGGTATATAAATCAATCGAGATGATTAATGTTTTCCTACTTTATGTACTGGAAAAAATTAGTAGGCTTTAGCCGAATACCATTCGAGTATACGAATTGTCAATGACATCTGGCAATCAATGAAAATTTCCGAGAAACTAGCTTTAAGATTTAATGCTCAGTAACTAATTAGCGAGAATTATGAACCCTTATTAAGCGTTGATCCTCCTGTTAATTTTAGTTCAAAGGTTTTCCGAAGTAACCATTTCCCTCAGTTCTTTTTACAAAATTCTGATCTTTAGTTATACTTGATGCTGCTCTCCTCAATAACAATAAATTCTTCCCTTCTCCCGCCTTCAAAGTTCAACTACCATCCTGTCCTCTCAGGGAACAATGTATACATTTTCTTTCGAACGGGTCATGCTAGCATCACGAGAAGCGATATCTTTAGTCTCTTCTCCGTAGAGTAGCATTAACCGATTACTTGAGAACAGTATCAGGCTTAGGTCAGACCAGTAAGCATTTTCATGGCACGAGTATCTTTTGTATATGCTTTCTTTATTTATATTACTTGGATTATGTCTAACTACTAATTAAATGATTTTTTCGTAGAGCGTCAGTCGATAAATTCCTGCCTACTTAGAAAATTAATTTAGGAGAGTGGATTAATTAAGCAAAACGTTGGGAAATTGATGTAGTTTGATAAATTTTACCCTTCACAGCTCCACGAAAAAGAAACCAATCCATAGTAATAAAGTGGTCAATATTTAAAGTATAATATTTTTTATGATACACAAAACACGATATTATGAAACAAAAAACCTGCATGATGACTTCTTGATGATTGAAGTAAAGGGTCGTAATTGCTCTAGAAATAAAATAAAGTCCATTATTTTTTAATAAAGAATATTTTTAATGCACGGCAACCATGCAAACTGATCGTGCATTATACTCATTCTTTTTAAATTAATTAGAGCGTTTTGCTTATATTTTGTTTGAAAATACAAATTTCAGCCATCATGACGGAAATAGGTCTTGAAAAAACTGTCGAATGATTCCAGTTCTACTTGTTAAAATTATTTTCCGCGATTGATTGCTGCGAGTTTTATAGCTGGAACACCTTCGTGCGTGAATGCTGGCAGTTGTCATTGAGTGGTGAGTGATTTCATGGACCACGTAAATGAATGCACCACGATGTTTAAAACGAGTTCAGACGCGACTTGGCTCTTCCCCTTCTATCGCGTTCTCTTCTCTCTCACTCCCTTCCCGCATCGTGAACGTCTTCAGCCATTCCCTGAGCGGAATTTTTCTTTACTGCATTTTGCTGTACTCTATATTCGTTTAAAATTGCATACGAATCCATAATTGGCAATAATTGGTAAACATTTACCTCAAGTGTCAAGTTCGCTATTTTTGGATCTTTTTTTCTTTCATTTTTTTCTACAGTTAAATGACATTTTCGCGGAACATCCTTATTACACTTGAATCATTTCAATGTAGGTATGTAACCACCCAGGGTCAAATGCATAAGCACGGACTATTTGTGTGGAGGTACGTGTAGGCTCACTTTATGCTTAATGAAATTGCCTCTGTGGTGGATACATATATGGGGGCGGATACATATATGCATATGGGGGGCGTCCCCCCCCCTTTCGGGGCCGCCCGTATTGCCGAACATTGCAGAACCACAATAATAGCTTGTTTTATATCATGGTATGGCACTGTATGGTATATGCGTATTATCAGTTTAAATTAAACTTTCTTAAACTTTGCATATGACTTAATTATTTGTTAATACAACAAGGGTAAAGGTAGCTCAAAGTATCTTTCGCGTCCCCCCCTTGTGTTTTTTTCTGTATCCGCTACTAAACTGCCTAGAATTTAAATAATACATTAAATTCCAATTTTAAGTCTAGTATACAGCAGCCCTCCATTTCTCCCTATTCCACGCCAAATCTTTAACTTCCCATAAATCTTTAACTTCCGATCTTTAATTTTCCACTCCTCTTCCCCGTATCCTTCTTGACCTGTCCTAGGTACCATTCCCTTGATATTCTTCTGGGGACCTTTCCATCAATTTTACCTTCCATTACGTTTTCCACGCAATTTCTGTATCTCATTAGCGGTCTAGCCGTGGAATTCAGATATCTTGAGCTTGGCCCTGAGTTATTAGAGTATCTCAACCGCCCATTTTAAATCTCTACGCTTCTAGCTTTATGCGAGTTCTTTTAGCTCCAGAACATTTTATATCTTTTATATATAAATATGCGTAAAAATGTATAAATTTCTGGACAAGGCCGTAGCAAAGAGGAGGGTGCAAGGGTTCAAATCCCCAAAACTTTTGTGAGATGCGGTCCTCGCCCAAATGAACAATCCTTGAAATGTAACACCACCTTTTTTTTCTAGCTACGGTCTTGCTTCTTCCCTCATCATAGGGATGATCTACAGGGTCTCCCGTCATTTTTTTTATTATGGCAATCACCTATCAATGATTTGCTTGATGATGGTAAAAATTTGGTGACGGGGCAAGTTCAAAAGAAAAATATAGGAAGTTATAATGTATCACACATTTCATAACATTGCGAAAAAGTCCACGTAAATGGTATTGGTGAGTAGGTGCTTTTAGATTCGATGGAAAACGGAAGACTACGTATATATTACATATGTATTCACTATTCATGTGTATTCTGAGTAAATTGCATAAACCCTGGCGAAGCCAGTGAGCATCGCCAGCAAAAGACCCTCGATGCACGAGATGGCATAGGGAAAGTAACTGGCTCCCATATCCTAAATGTATGAAATACAAGACTGTAGTTTCACATTGGGTGAATTATTCCCTCAGCTATCCTTACCAACCAACATTTTGAACCACTGAGCGAGTGGATATAACAAAATGTATCCAGAACTCATTTTAGCGCTAAATTCAATAAAGATAAAGTCAACCTAACGATATCGCAATTAATGTTGAGATGAAATCGAAATATAAGTTACTCATAAAAAATTGTCTTCCCCATTCAGCCATTCTCACTCGAGTTTAAAGCAAGAAAAAGCTATAGTTGCCGTCCGCTTTTCACGCGTTGGTGATGTCATAAAAGTTTTGGTATATCAACTCGTTCATCGAAACCCTATCGTTGAGGGAATGAGTGTAAACAAAAATTAACCACGCGAGACCCAAGCTCAAGTCTGAGGAGTTGGTGAGTAGCGGTGACCCGTTAGGCTTAAGTTCGTGACGTCATCAATCAATCTGCGAAAGGGTGAAGACCGTCGAAATTTCGTCACGGATATCTCGAGAAGCAGGCGTCGAATCGAAAAACAGAAAAATGTTGGTCTCTTTATTTTATTAACCATCACAATTGACAATTTAAAACAGAAGTTTGTGAAAAAGCCCATTTATCTGTGTTATGACTAGAGCTAGTAAAAACATCTTCATTCCACCTCACTTGTTTAATCCATCCATTGGTAAATTATCGTAGATTTGTAGAGAGTAAATTAAAAACTGGAACGCGGACACATCTGTGCATATAGTGGAGTACTGATGCCAACACGAAGAGTAATTGCTTTTCTGACTCAGCCACGCCCATTTTTGGGTAAGTGGCACATTTAAATGCTGACCACGCACGAGACGCGGGCACGTATTAATCGCCTTTCATCCTTGGTCATAAAATATCTGTGACTTGAAGTGTGAAGAAGTTGACAAATGCATCGGAGAGAATCCGCCTGTTTTTTTCGTCGACAAAGAGAACGTCACGACTTTTTCGTCTGCCCAAATATGTAACTCTTCACCTCAACCTCTTTCCCCACTCACTTTCCATCCGCCAGCGTCGCCAGCGCTTCAAGTTAGTCAGCTGTTTTCTATGCTTCCTTTCTCCCCCTTCTAGAGCCTCCTTTGACGTAATCAATGTGACCTTGGCACAGTGCGCGGCATAGTGCGACTCTTGTTTCCATCCGAAGAAGAGTCGCCGACAGATCCCAGTCGCTCTCTCCTAGACGTTTCCTCTTAGCGATGGTCGCATTTATCACTTTTCGTGCGATTTTTGGGAGCTAATCAGGTATCACATATCAACTATTGCAGTGGTGTAACTATGTGGGGGATGAGGGGATGTTCCCCCCCCCCAAAGCCCCAGAGAAATTAAAAAATTATTTAAATATCTTGTCTGGATTTGATATATAATAACTGCATCTGCTTAAAGTTAAATTTTAAGTGCCAAAATTATCTTAAATCCATTATCAGGCATGCTATATTTCAAACATTTTCCTGAACTCCCCGTTTCCTGGGGGTAGCCCCCACTAATCCCCCTCTTACACCCCAAGGCCCCTCCACCCCCCACCAAAATATATTCCTAGTTACACCACTTCACTATTGTCAATTAAGGACCTCAGTAATCTTTCCCGTGCAATGGAAGCCTAGTTCATTGTATAAAATTCCATAAATTTGCGGATGAGACCAAGGCCGTAGCCAGGGGGGAGATCAAGGGGGGTTGATCCCCCCCCCGAAATGAAAAAAATTAAATAGATACTTTATTCTCGCTTGGTGCTCATACGACCATATTATATAGCGGCGCAGGGACATCTAGTAGTCCAACGCGACTTAATCAATAATTATCTAAGCGAGTTTGTCGGTGCAGTGTGTGAAATAACAGTGCTGTGAATAGTAGAGAGGTGAGTGACTTATGAGCATCCTGAGGGACCGCAGAATTGACATCGACACCGAGGAGTTAATTCATTTGGTCGCTGCAAAAAAAAGCTAGAAGGCTTAATTCAATTTTGTAATAATATTTTTATATTTTACTCTAAGGGTTTATAGTAAATTTGTATATTTAACTGTATACGTTATATTATTTATCTTATAAAAATAATTTTATGTTTGTCTACTATTCCATAAACCCCCCCCCCCCCCCCCCCCCGAAAATATTTTCTGGCTACGGTCTTGAATGAGACCATATATGTAATGCCCATATGTTTTATGTTATCACAGATGTTTTACGTATATGTTGAGGGATGGAGCTACTATGTGCCTGGATATTCATTTTCAGAGGAGTATTTTGAGAATCGGAATATTTTCGGTTAATTATATCACAGAAATTCGGTTCATACTCTGTGTGGTGTGTAATGAAATACATACAGAAATATTTAGTGGCAAAAAGATAATATTCATAGAGGAAAGGAATATGGTGCGTTGCAGTTGTGCACTTTAAATAGGAGTCTTTCTGGCTGATGAACCACAAGAAACACTCCCTAGTTTCCTTATAAAATTACCACCACCATTGAAAGCATTGCTTTACAACATCTTTGATGCGATTTTCTGCGTAGGTGAATATTTCACCATTAGTCTACAACCTTTGAGATGAAATTTTATTTATGAATTTCTTGCGACGCGACGTTAATCATTTGTTCAACAGACACTGAATGCTTTTTGAGTCTCCATAGTCACACAGAAGACCTTATTGTTATAATTTCGAAAAAAAATTCGCAAATCATTAAATGAGTATTTTTATCCCTCATCAGATTGATGTACGAATAGTGTCTGAAAGTTTCCCCTACACCTACCATTTGCCGCTGCGATAAAGGATCTACTTATGGAAATCATTCAATGGTTGGGGACTCTTTTGCTAACCATTCGGAGCCCACGACAAATACTGATGTTGTTTACCGAAAACTTTTAATTCTCTTACGGCCTCCCTCATTCTGTAAAATGAAAGTAGGTATTGCACTATTACCGTTTATCATTCTCTTTTATGAATGTTTGCAATATGTATACTAAAACCAATTCTGAAGTGAGTCACAAATAATCACTTCCTTATACTATATATTCACCTGGATCAGTGGCGTAACCAGGGGGGTGACGTCGGGACCCCCCCTCCCCCGAAATATAAAAAAACAATTATTTTCCTTCATAAAAGAAATCAAAATATTGAAAAATCATGAATTTCCAAAATATTTCTTTTACAAATGAAGTTTCTTCGCTTATTGAAAGTGTTAAAATTAGTTACAAACCTGTAACTTAGTACCATATTTTTCAAATATTTTGTCCCCTGGTTTTGGACACCCCGAACGAAATTCCTAGCTACGTCACTGTCTATATACCTATCAGAAGTTGGTCATCCGCAGGCCATATAGAGAGAGCTCCCTGAAATATTTCACGCGCCGCGAAATAATACTAGCTATGAATTATTTTAACTTAATGAATAATGACAGTCCTCATGGAGAGTAGAGTAATATAGTATATTGTATATTGATTATAGTAACTGATTAATAGCATAAGTATGTTAATTACTGGTAAAATACCTGGTAAGTTCGTCCCTAGTACCCACGTCAATGAGATCATACGGCCTTTATGTCCAAAACGTTTGTCGACTTGGATGCATGACATCACAAGGTTACCATAGTTTATCGTGATATAACTGATATAACTAGTATAGGGAACATATATTATCCTCTCAAGAGGGTGATACTTAAACCACCAGATTGTCGTTGTATAGATCAGCTTTGTTATTAGATACATTAACTGTAGGCAAAAAGGCTACTAAAAAGCCTTTTTCATTGGTAACTATTGTCGTTTGAGCGTTTGGTGAAATATTCCACCGTTTCTATTAATAGTATCCCATAACTTCAATACATTTTTTTTACATGATAGCCGAAAAATGTCGTGATAACATTGTCAATAAATCAATATTCACTCACCCGATGATTCGACCCTAAGATTGGTTGGGATAGGTGAAAAAGAGATCATGCCAGTCACAGGCGTGCTAACTGTCACGAATTCAGAGTCGGAGGTACAAATTCATTTCCTTTTTCTGAGCTACCTAGCAACGAGTGGATTTTTGTTTTGGTTATCTGGAGGCTCCATTTGGGATTCGAACGGTGCGGTGGCCCATACTCAAATACTCTACTTATGGGGTTACCACGCTCTTCTCAACAAAATGAAGCATGATAATATTGCAGAATAAGTTGCTCGAAGGGGAAATCCTATTGTTTACAGGTTATTTCCGGTGTTTATTTATCAAATTTTAACAAAAGACATCGTCGAGGAAAAACAAAAGTGAATAAGTTTCATACTTTCATTAATTTAAATTGAATTTATTTAGCTATAGCTCATTTCTATTTGGCATAGGGAATAATATAAAGTCATCTTTCCTTGGAAGGTTAACGCACTGAATTTCGTGTAGAAACTATATTTCCTTAATCATACGATTTCCTTAGTCTGAGTCACGTTTGGAGATATTATGGTAGGCGCATAGTCATAAGCGTAAAAAAATAGAACTCACTTCCTCTCAAAACTTGCGTGCTTTTCTCAGGAACCATTAGCGCCCACTCAGTTGTACCTAATAGCTAATGGAGACCAGACCCAGTCTTAGCAAAATACACTAAACTTAGATAATGCAGAAGCCAAGAATGATAAAGTAAACACAAAAAATCGCTCAAATCATATTTTGGGCTCTGGCCATTATCTTCACCTAACCTGTCGACTTCTTACCTGTGGTGTGGTATCAAACACAGAGGACATCATGGTCACGAAAATATGAGTGCGGCAGCCGTACTTCTGAGAACTTAACCCTCAGATGATTTTAGGATATGGCGCTTGTTTCTGTGCCCGAAAAAAATTGTAGTTATTCCAGCAATGTAGTTCTAAGGTAATCATTGGCCGCTTTATTATTCATATATCAATAATATGAGATAGTAATTTTTAAATTAATGTTATAGAATACATTTTTAAGCTACAATCTCATGCAGACATGAGTGGTATAACAAGGTATCTTGCGTAATGGGTTTTCAATGTCCTATGTCCTTTTTCTATGAGATATGATGCTTCCTCAGGGCCGAATAAAATTATTTCGGGGCCATAAGCTGCCGATCACTAGTCTAAATCAGCATTGGAATCCTAAAAATGCTGCAGATGTCACGAATTTACATTAATTACTTTCATTCTAGGAATATGGTTCATTTTTCTGGTGAGGCCATAATTAGTTTATTAAAGTAGTCCGGCAAGAATCACGGATTTTTTAAAACCATTAATCTTATTATATGGACATCATATTGTGTCGCATTCCTATTAGAAGGTTCTGCTAATATTCTCATCTTACTATAGGCTTAAACTACTACAGACATATCGCAATATGTTTTGTATTATGATACACGTTATTACTGTACTATGTCCGCCTAATATTTTAGGTCTTATGAATTTATTTCTTCCACTCGGTTGGCCACAAAAATGTGTTTCTCCCATTCGAGCTCTCAGAGGTGCTCTAAGGGCGATAGAAGAATTCTCAAAATTTTAATCTTGCTGGACCTTGGCCGTTTTCATTTTACATTTAAAATCGATCTGTTTCCTTAAATCCGATTAACGGTTTCGATTTCAGAAATCTCCGAAGAAAACATGGTTACGTAATTCCTTGTAAGGTATCATTAGTTTTTAATAATATGAGAATTATATAATTGACAAACAAAGTCGATAGATAGAAAATACTTCGATGAATATAATTCTCTCCATACTTCATTGCGACAAGCCATTTGAACATTGACACGTGTTCATAAGTAATGAATGTGATTAATTTAGACTGGAGCACTTAATTAAATGGTATTCATAATCATTTTCTGCGCTTGAAAATTCGAAAGAAGGGAAAAATTATGACCAGGAAACTAGCTAATCCACATTCCGTAAATGAAGAGGCATATATATTTATAAAAATGGTACACACTCTGATGAATTGGTCGCCATTCAAGCTGATATTTTCAGTTAGTCCATTTCTTCTGCATGAGTAACACAAAATTAGATATATCTACTGATTGAGGGAACGTCACATTACAGTAGTAAACTAGTCTGAAGCCAGTATTTGTTACAGATTCATTAAAATGGATTTACTTTTGAGTAGTCTAATGGTTGACTGGTGTAGGAATAAAACAAATTAATCTTTTAAAAATAGTCAATTTTTCATGCATTGAATTAGTAAAAATTTTGGATAAATCGAAGGGCAATGTCTATAAACCCTAATGCAGGAAATGCTGTCTTAAGGTTTTTTCCTGAATAAGTATTTCTAAACATTAGTGGTCTCTACTTCCTGTGATACGTCTACCTATCGAGGTTCGATTGTATGATGTATAGTCATGTACACCCAACTATAATGGAAAGAATAAATTATTATGTCACATCAGGGAGCGCGAGCGACATGGACGGAAGAGTCCCGGGTTCGTATCGCGGACAAAGCCTGTGCAATGTGCATCCTCTAATGAAGATTCATCGCAATGCTAGAAGTCGTTGTATCTAGTTCCCCCGAATTAGAGAAATTCGCTGTCGTAGGGCTTTGTCTAAATTGAAATCTACTTCCAATTATCCAGACCATTCCTCGCACACTTGGTGAGCGGGAAAATATAGCCATGTAATCATTTTACCATGATTGTTTTGAAGAGCTTGGATTTTTGCTGAAATCGCTACGTATATTTATTGCTGAACCGCAAGTAAACTATCTCTTCAGAAATAATTTTATGGGATGCCCCACTACTTAAATCTACTTCGAGCTACATCACCTGTGCAAGTAATGTAAGCGGGCGAAAACTAATTCTACGTTCAAATCGTATAGATGGTGAAGAGGACGAGCCAGTAATGCGACATCTTTGCGGCGTTTCCTGTTTCGCGTTTAATGTCTTTTCTGCGTCACATCCTCCTCGCCTGGAGATACCGAAAGATTTTATTTGAGGTTTCGGTCGAGCTAAGCGACCGCATGTGCGAGGTGCCGCTAGTGTCACCACAGGGTGTTTCCCTCTCTCGCCCTTTTGTTGAACGCGCGCCTTCCGCTTCTTTTGTCACCTTTGCCCTCGCTGGCGCCACGCCTCCGAACGAAGCTATACTACTGTAATATTATACCGAGAGGTATTCTGATTTATTTGGGTACCATATCAAACATCGGCCATCAAATATTCGCGAATCCAAACGAAGTGCTTGGCACCTTGCGGCCAAAAATTGAATCTTGAGAAATTTGTTCGCGTTAATTTCAGCTGTTTGAGTTTATGTGGCTTTTATGATATTTTTGATGGCATCTGGGAAGATTGTGAAGCGATTAATTTCATTAATATTTCTGAGATTGCTTCCAAGAAACATAGTCAATTTATAAATTTTGACTGCAATTGATTTCATCGATTTATCCATTGAATTTTGGTGCACGTGTACTTTCAGGGGACGTCCGGAGACATCAACGGCATTTTTACTCCTCCCCAAACCAGACTTGCACATAAGAAGACCAGACTTGCACATTTTTTGTTAGAAGTAATATTGAAGCTGGTATCCTTCACTGAAAATTTCGGAAATATAACCTCATGAGGTTTTTTTTCATTGAATCCACCGTTGAGGAGCACAGATACTCCTGCTGATGAGATATAAATTCTTCAGATTGTACTCAATAATTTGATCGGAGACGAACCATTATGTCCCCACAGTCAACGAATGCTGGCCAACGTCAATGCATCATACAAGTTGAAAGACTTGAATTATAATTCAATGTGGTAGCGTACCTTCTGAACTGTTGGCACTCGTTTTCATTATTTTTTCTATTCCGTGTTCATAAATATTTTTATTATTGCTCATATAAGCTGTTGATATATTTTTCCATCATTCGGGGATGTTTGGGGTAGGGGAATATGAAATGGGAGCTGAAATACGAAGAAAATAAATGAAATAAATTGCGAAAAAATGAAAGGTTGATCATTTTTAAGGTGTTTTTTGATCATTTACGGAAACTAATCCCCCCACCTCTACATCCTTACCATAAATGATCATATTTTATATCTTTTCACCTCTAAAAAACCTAATAAGAAATATAAATACTAATATAATCCTTTTAATTCCTCCAAATTATTGCAAAGTGATGGCAGTTAGAGGGGGAGCTTCCCCTCGAAAATGGTGGGTGATGGTTGAAAACGGATGTAATATTCAGATTCAGGAGGTTATTTTACATAAGAATCAGCAGAAATGGTATCAGAGCTCGAGAAAAATTTATTTTTTGCCGTCCAGTGTTATCGAGGGCGAAAATTTTTAATGTAAAAACACCGGTCATCAACACGTAATACATGTGGCAATTTGCACCCGATCACCTCTCCGCCGATGGAGGTACTGCCACCACCGGCCATTTGACTCGCGAATAATGCTTATTATATCGCTTCTATAATGTTTTCTTGAATATTTTACTGTGTTCACGCTTCAGATTGAATAATTAACTGTTGGCAAGAGCTGCTGTGTCCATGTTTTGTCTCATAATACGCTGAAAATGAAAAGGTCAGATCAGTGTGTTGATCTTCTGGTCCCATTCCGATTCAACGCCCAGTAGCGCTCGGATCTGGGGATCCAACTGAATGCATTAATTTAGGCTGCTAATTCTTCAAATGGCGCGCCTCAAAGGAGGCCATGAATGCGTCACCTACGAGACTACTACATAGAGGAGGCTCCAGTCCGTCCCGTAGCAGCTTGATACAGTGATACACGCAGCCACTTTGCTCTTTTTTCATGGGTTTCCAATATTGTTTGCGTCGCGGCGAGGAAGAGCGATTCATTTAAACCAATTTTTGCAATGTACTATTTGCACTGGCATTGGAAAGTTATGATTTCGATATATCATATTCTCTTGAACATAAATTTCGGTCAACGGCCCAAAATCATAGTTTCTTTGTCGTGAAATTCGAATCGGTTAGCCGAAGAAGTAGGCAAGTTTCAATTTTTGGTTAATAACCCTCAAACGCCACACCTACTGGACCACATAGAGGAGGCTCTAGTTCCTTCCGTAGAAGATTGATATACGCAGCCATTTAGCTCGCTTTTTATAGGTCTCCAGTAATATCTCCAGCGACGAGAAGAAGCGAAGAGCGATCCATTTTAACCCATGTTTGCAATGCAGTATTTGCACCGGCGGAGAACAGCATTGAAGAGCAATGATTTCTTTATATTTCAATATCTCGAATATGAATTTCGGTATACTGCCCAAAATTATAGTTTCTTTTCCCGTGGAATTCGAATCGGTTTGCCGCTAGCGTTGCAATGGTGACTTCGATAAGCACATTTACGTGCGCGGTGTATGACAGCCAAGGAGGTGCTTGGGTAGGACAAGCCACGCCCACTTTGACCAAAACATTGACAATCCCATTAGGGTCAATGCTTACTATTTGGTGAAATTTTTAGTCATAACTCTTTAATACATTAAAATAACTATGGAACCCACTATGTAAACCTTTTCTTTTCTTACTTCATCGGTAGCCTTCGTGAACCTATGACTCAAATATGTTTTCTCGCAGGGAAAAATTATTATCAATCACCACGGTTACGTTTTACAAGCAGCTCAGCTGAAAATAAAAATTTACGAGAGTAAACTAGTCATTTACCTGAACTTTTACTGGTATTTAGTCTTTTTATAGCCAATGGAAACCTAAAAATTACAGTAAAAAAGTATATTTTCAACGATATCCCCACGAATAAAGCGGCTAACAGGCACAGAGTTTATACATTAATAGAAGCATCGCAAATTATGGGGAAAATCTGTTGAAAATCACCGACGAAACACTAGGGATTATGGTAGCATTACTCACTGGATGTAGCGCATTTTCAGAACAAAACTTAGCCACCTCACAAAATATCAGTCGGAGTCCAAAAATTGTCAAACCAAGATGGCGGTACTTCGACCACGCAAAAACTCGGAAACAGCGCCCCCAGATATTTACAAGCTCCTTGGTGACAGCACATTTAGTGGCCAGCCGGGGGATTCTCCATTGTATTACTCGCGCGCGTTGACTCCCGTCGAAAAAAAAGACACAGAAGCTTCCTTAACGTGCCCTTATTCCGTCGTTCATTTCGTGTGATTGCTTTTTTCTTCCATTGTCAGTGGCAACAACGCACCATGCGAGGGAGGCGTGTTCCGTCGCGTGCTCGAAGGACAGCAACGGCAGCGGCCCGGGAGGAAGCTGTTAAAAAGGGTCTGGCGGCTGCGAGGACATTGGAGGGAACAAGCTAGGAGTCAGGGGTGGTCGGAAAAAATGACGGTGGAAACACAGGTAAGGAACAATGGACGGATCAGAAAGAGCGCAATCATTAGCGCCTTCTGGCATCGGCAAACGGAGAGAATGCCGAGCCAAAAAAAAATAATACAAACGAGGAAACAGTTGAAGTCGTCGACGGAACGGCGCCGCCAGAGATGAGCCTCATTGGATTCTACGAAGGGGGAAAAAAAAGGAAAAGACACTTTTCTCGGGCCCAAAATGCTAATCCCGAACTCGGATGGCCTCCCGACGTGTCATCTAGGCGACCTCATAAATGCATAATGGCCTTCTCTTAGTCCCCGAAGTTGTCTTGGAAAATTTTCGAAGTTGTATCCGTCTCCGAGCAACGTTCGCTAATCATACAGCTGGCGCTCGTCAAGATAAACGTCAGAATAGGGTGTGTTTCGATTGGGAGCAAAGACCTCTCTCGCGTAAGGTGAGAATAAAATGGTAGGAAATGGAGCTGAACTGTGGCATTGATTCGGTGTAATATTCTGTATAACTGTGTTATTTCACCGATTTTGAGCATCTAGATTTAAATTCTTACATCGTGCGTATGCCAAAGTTATGATAATGGAGACGTCTTGCGGAAATCGACCACCTAGTAAATTGATATGACACATTTTTCTGGTGTAAGGTTTTTAGACATAATCAAATTTACGACATCAATTTTATTCGTTGGTAGCACTGCGAATTTTTCCACACTCAAACAAGCTGAAATTGCTATAATATAATAAATTTATAAAAATTAGGGAGTTTTTTTGCTAATTTGGAATGAGGAAGTTAAATAAAAACAAAAGAGCACATAAATAGGTACGTACAAGCTTACTCACTCACCTAGAAGATTTTCCCCTTGGCAAGTCTACTAGGTGAGTGAGTGATCTTGTACGAACGTGTGATCTTGTATTTTTAGCGCAAATTGCTCTATTTCACCCCATTGACGTTCTCACTAACTTCCCAAAGCCCTACCATTCCCTTTCCTGTCTCTACCCATTTTTCGCCCACTATAGAGTACGGCCTCGGGTAAGTTATTAGAGGTCATAAATTGCGCATCTCGGAGTATAAATTATTTGAGTCTGCCAGCATCAGAAAAGTGACCATTGAATAGCTATTAATATTTTATCTATCGCAGTATGAGTGGGAAAAGTGTGCTGCTAGGGGATTACGCACCTCTCATTGGAGTGTAAAATTCACTTAAGTTTTCAGGATTGTTGGAGTATGTCTATACCAAAGCCACCGACGAGTTACCGATATTTTATGACTTTATGATTTACATATTTAGACGTTTGGCAGCGTTTTTACCCCGCACCTGGTAGCCTTCATCCCGTAGCTCAAACGCCTCTAATTAGTAAGATAAAGGTAGAAAAACGTTGGTATGGTCCTCAGATTTTTTATCGACGCATGTTACGACAAACCATGTCATTTTTAAGATTGACCGCGTGGACCTGTGAGCCATGCCAACGTTTTTTCCGCCATTATACCTGTAGCATGGTTCCGCAAAAGATCGCAATCTACTCTTGATCTAATCATCCTCAAATACACTATCATACTGGAATCATTCATGCTACCTTATATTTTCCATGAAAGATAGTCAATTGCCATTAAAACAGCATTTCATCTTGTTTCCTCAGCTTGTTACCGTAATTTCTCCTAAAAAAATCCTATCCTTTCCGTAACTTTACCCACTAGCTGGCCAAAGGGATGGTTCAGATCAAGTAATAACTTGATTTCAAATCGAAATTATTAGGCTCTAATGATATAAATCATTATGTAGAACCAGATAGCGAAAATGTAGACGTCAAAATGCCTGTTTCCTAGTCTTACTCTTTAAACGTACTTTAATTTATTCATTTGACCTCAGGCGTGAGATAAAGGTTACAAAAAAGAGAAAGCCGAAACAGCGACAGGACCTATCTTCTTCTAAGTCACACCCATCTTAGATATTTTTCTTTCCCGGTGGTAAATTTAAAGTTCGACGGCACGAGTTTTATATCTCGCATGGAAAGGTGTTTCCCTGCCTGGAAGAAATACACCTTGAACGCGGTCGAACATTACCGCATCGATAGATAAACGGAGAACCTTGTTTCTCGCGTTATCGCTCACAAACGGATCCTCCGATAGTCTCATGAACCGATCCAAGTCCGCGAAGAAACGGATTTCGCATCTGAGACGATTGAGGGCTAAAAATTCCTACCTGCGTTCACGGGAGCTATTCCGTGATTCTAAATGTGAGCTCAAATTCGGATGTCGCTGCACATATTGCCAAATATGAGCACTGTTTGTAAGTGTAAAAAGTGACCGCATACGGCGTGCGTGTAATGATTAACTGAAAGGGCACACTTCCGCGGGAACGGCTCATTTCCACCAGAATCCCTTGAGAAAGTGACCAGCATCGGTCGTGAAACGTTGGAGCCACCCAAGAATTGACGCGGCGACATAGCCCAAAAGTTTTTATTCGACATGATGAGTGCCCGCGAAAGTTTTAACGAAGAATCACGCCAGAATTGATGCCCCGAGAAATGAGTGACTCATTGAACGATTCATGTGAAGATCCGACTGCTCTCCGAATGTGGTCACTGTCATTCGGAAATACTTAATAACTCCCCCGACTTGTACGCCGCCGCGCGACCGACTCTGACAACTGGTCGCGTCACCGTCTGCTCAAAATAAAACCATATCTCTACAAAAATGCACTCATTACCATTTACCATTACCATTTAATCTGTGTTGTTTACTTAACAACGCTTCGATCTCAAATTTCAGTAACCAGTTCGCGCGGAATAGACTCAAAATCCTCTGCATTGCTCTCTCAATACTACTCCCTCATCTTCGAGGTTATTATATGGCAATCCAGAGGGCTCTTCATCGGCTAGGACGATGAAGCGCCGCCCCACGCCGCAAAATGTAATCTTCGGGCTCCGCCGACATCGAATTATCCTGTCGATGCACTGGTCAATCTGTGTTATTATGTTCCTGATTTCTTTCCTTGCCCAAAACAAATAGTTTCTCCCTCCTTTGCGGTACCCAGGTGATTCCAAAGCGAAGCGCTTGAATCCACGACCGCTTTAATTATCGATTCCAAAGGTCAATAGGCGATAAAAGTCTCTCTTATCTAATCTCAGCGCCATATTTCTTCAGTTCTCTATCTTGGCGACAAGAGGGCGCCCCAACAGTGCTTGGCGTACTTGAGCGTCCGTGCGTTATCCGCCCCAGACCCTTGTCCCCCAATCCCTCGGCGTCCAGCAGCCCTCTCATTTCCCTTTCCTTCCTCCCTTAACTCACCTCCGCTTCGAGAGAATTTCCGGGGTGAAGTCGTCGACGATCAGAATATTCCCGATGACGAATCTATATTGATAAAATAGGATGTCTGTTTGTCTGTTCGCTATGCGTTTCTATACAAATGCACGGATTGCAATCAAAGTTAGTATGTAGGTGCATCCTATGCTCTTAAAACCACGTAGCGCTACTTTTGGTTGCATCATTTGCGTCGTTTTTTCATTACCGTTTGTTACGTCACGTCATGCAACATCTGCGATTGGACATCCTGCCGGGTAGGTACACCTCCTTACGCGCTCAAGAAGAAAAGCCATAAATCCTGCAATGCGATAATTAATTCCAAGTTCCAAGTTTTCCACTTCTCTGTGTACTATCATTCCCTAGAAACGCCGGGTGGCCTGCTACTGATAGATAAAATTTCGTGATTTTTTTCTACCTGATTTCCACAATCCTTCATCCATTTCCGCCCTCCGCAGCCATATGGGTACATACTAACATTCTGACCATATGAGGCTCTTGAAGAAAACCCGTGCTCCTTTTTGCTCTAGAATTGTCGCAAATATGTTTTCGAAGCTTGCAATAACTTACTCCACTTCTTAGTTTATTTTTTAGGCTGGTCGAAATAAGCCCACCGACGGAAAGATACGAGTCCGAAACGAAAAAAAATATGGACTGTCGGTAAATTATATGCAAATATCATAAAAGTAAACATTAAATGGCAATTTATAGATTATTGTAACTTTCCTTCGTCCAAAAATATGTTTTCCCTAAAGATCAATCCTTTCCATCAAGGTCATTCGTAAAAATTTAACAACATTAGATTCTGACATCGTTGCCACCCAGTGGACCTACTAGATTCACATCCTAGACACCCATTCTAGAGTAACATGTTTATGTATCACCAAAATATTTCGCTGGATTCCTGAATACGATCGTAGGAGCAGCGTACCTAAATATCTTCACTATTCCATCGCTTTTTTCGTCACTCGTCTGGTCGCTTTTTCCGTCGCCGAAACCGTCACTGAAACCCCATATCAACTAATCAGAGCGTATGCCCGTATGGAGCGATTGCAGCGCAACATTTTGACAATCGTGGGAACGACTTAGGAAAACATAAACACGCTATATATTTTCGTGATGCGAGTCCTATGAAAACGAGCTGTGATATCGGAAATGATGCCAAAATCGACGGCGGGAGGTACCGTGTAATTCAGAAAAATGATCACTCGAGCGATCGCTTTTCCCGTCCCGAAAAACGATCGCTCGAGTAATCACTAAAAGGGACGAAACAAATGATCGTTTGATTCAAGATTTAGTGACAATCAGCCGCAATGACTCGGTAAAAATAGATAATGATGGGTAGAAATGAAAAAACAACTTAAAAGTGAGACGCAAAAGTATGTTCCAATGTCTTCCCGAATGCTAACAACAGAGGAAGCATTTATTCCCACGCTAACGATATTTTTAGTTTAACATAGGTCATTGGTGGCGTTCCATTCGCCCTGCTATAACTTTACGTCACTTGAATGGGAAATTTCGGAATCAAACGTGAATCGGAATCGAAAGTCTTGCCTATTTTCGTGTTCATCGTATTCAGATTTTTTGGCCTGCTTCCTCTAATTTACGAGATCAATATTATTCCTGTCGTCAGTTTCACTCCGGCTTTCTGCCTACGACTACGCAACAACTTCGGAAGAATATGCAGGGCATGACGAAAAAACAGGATGCCGAAAATGCAAAAGAATACGGTTGTATTCCTCATGGGATATCGAGATTGCAGACGCGTGAATATTTGGATGTGCTCTAATGTGAAAAAACGGAACAACTTGGAATACTCAAAGAATTTCTGTCCTCTTGAAATACTCAGGAAAAACTCGGAGAATTCAGCCAATGTCCAGGTAAAATTGGTTTTGACGCGTAATTCTCGATTTATCATGACATACCAAAAGTAATCCAAATGTTTTTGTTTTAATTTTCCCATTAAACTTTAGTCATCCATTATGTTAACTTAATTCTCCGAAAAACTGGTTCCTTTGTATATAATTATTATAATGCCCTCTCTTCTCCAAATGCACTGTTTTATACTCTAGGAGGTTCATTCTATAAAATTCATCATCTCTATTGGTGGATCTATTCCATACCGTACCATTTATCTTAATGTTAGTTTAATTAGCTAAAATGAGATCGAAGTTGTGAAAATAAATATTGTTGAGAGAAAATCGCTCACGAGTAGCTCAGCACCGAAGGTGCATGCCTTAGCATGAGGCATTTTGACTACCGAGGAAGCGATGTGTTTTAGGTAGGTAGCAAGAACGGTTTAACACCACATGGACCGGCTTAAAAGTAATCGGATTACTTGTAACTATTACTTTTGCAGTAATTTGTTCTTGTAACGATTGCTTTTTACAAAATGTAATTCTTATTTGTTATTTTCTCCTTACGGTGAAAGAGGAATCGTTACTTCAATATGTTTTTATACACCAACGGATGAAGTTCGCCATGAAAAAAATATTTGACTTAGCCGGGATTCGAACCCGGATCTTCCGGTTGCCAGTTACACCACTAAGCCATTTTCTCAGAGCAAACTCCACGATGGGTTTTACCGAACAAGATGCGCGTGACTGCGTACAAAGTCACTTGTTCCTACAGTGCTTCAATATGTTTTTTTCTCGTAATCGACGATTACCTTACTTATTTCACTTCCTACCTAGGCCTACAGATAACTTCGAATCCCTGAGTGCCATTATTTGCTTGTTTAGGTTCATCCACCCTTATGTTGTGGCCTACTTATGATTAAGGGTATAAAATATGTCCCCCTTGTGTTGTTACAGCAGTTATAATTGAATGTATTGCAAGTTAAATTGCAAATTCAGCAATTTCTATCACTCAATTATTCCACATTTTTACTGCAATATTCGATAGTTGCTAGGTGATTGTTAGAGTTGACGATCTTATAAGAATTTAATGTAATTGTAACTGTAATTTACCGATTACTTTTTAAAATAAGTAATGTGTACTCGCAATTGATTACTTTTTGTACGGAGTAATTCTAATTGAGCCCAATTAATTTTTCTCACTACAAAATTCACTAACTCTTGATTAACTTCGTGGTATTCCATTGTAATTTTTCCTGGATTTCACACAAATGCTTATACCACTTCTTTTTTACAGAGCACGACCCGGGTTGAATTATCATCGTCTTCAGGGGCAAATTATGATTTAATCATAATTTGCCCCTGAAGATGATGATAATTTATTGGAACGCGCTCTGTAAAAAAGAAGTGGTATAAGTAATTCGTGACATCCAGGAAAACTTTTCTCACTAATTTTACCAACACCGTGGCTACCCGTCAAATGAAGTGTATGGTACTTTCTAGTATTCAACTATGGCTACCTACTGCATAGCAGAAGAGCGGTGGTTTCTCCGCAGCCTCGTACAATGGAAGAGACCTTGGGTGCGCGATCGTTGGAGCGAGCTTCCTTTTTGTTGTCGCGCCCTGCCATTCACAAGTCACCCATCGTATATAACGCATTGCAATCTATGACTATTTTAAATTGCTCTTCATGAACTCTCCCTCCACCTATGTTCCGCAGAAAATAAGACAAAGACTTCTGAATGCATTAAAGCCAGTGTTGGAAAAAGTGCTTAGAAAAAGTAACTGGGCTCAATTACAAATACTTCGAACAAAAAGTAATAATTGCGAGTAGAAATTACTGATTTTATAAAGTAATCGGTAAAACTACCGTTGAAATTACTTCTTGTAAAATTGTCCACTCCATAGACCACTGGCAACTGTATAATATTGCAGTAAAATGTGGAATATTTGCGCTATTTAAATTATTGATTGCGATTTCTCTTGCGATACTCACAATTATAACTGGCGATAACACAATTATAACTATAACAACAAAAGGGGTGTCATATTTTGTGCCCATTATAAGTAAGTTACAGCATAAGGATGGCTGAACATAAACAAACAAATTATGATCCCAAGGACTCGAAGTTATCTGTAGGCCTAGGTAATTAGTGAAATCAGTAAGGTATTCGCCGATTACGAGCAAGTTACGATTGCAACGAAAGTATCGATTCCTCTATCATCGTAAGGAGTAAATTTCCAATAAAATTTACATATCGGAAACAGTAATCGTTACAAGTAATCCGAATACTTTTACTCGATTATTTACCAACACTAATTATGACGTGATATCGTGTATGGCGTAATCTTAGGTTCATATTACACTATGTATAAAACTTTTGGTATTAATAATTATGATGGTGGTGTATTTTCGGTGCATGATGGTGTCCTGTATTTTATCATGCACCGTTTACAAACATGCATAACCTAGGCTGGTAGTGTCATACCCAGGCGTGTTTCGATCCCGCGACCTTTAGGGTCGACAGACGAGGACATAACCCCTTATCCTCCGAAAGTTTTTGTCAATGAATGAATGCTTTATTTGATGCTCTGGGAAACCCATAAGAGCAAAAAACCTAAATACAATTAAACATTCTGCTCAAAAATACAATAATTATGAAATAGCACAACATAAACAAAATTAATCAACTCAAAGATTTGTACAACTCAAAACAATACATTTACGGTTTTAAATATTCATACAGTTTACTCTTGAAAGATTCCGGGGTGGAGGAGCGTTTTATTAAGGGGGGTAATGAATTCCAAAACTTAGAAGCAGTGATCTGGAAGGAATTTAGGTATAGGTTAGTACGGGCTTGGGGTATATGGAGAAGGTTAAGGTCTGACCGGGTTCTTCGGAGGGAAACAATCAATCCCTCATTTCAAGATTTTTTTTCTATGGTGCGCGGGAATAATACAACTAATGATGTCGTAATAAAATCGTGATCACATCCTGTTTCTTCTGGTAATATCATTTTAATTATTTTCAAAAAGGCTAAGCCTGTTGAGAATTTTAAATTGCTTACCGTTTTATGCATATACCCAATTGTTTAACCCTTTCGCTGCTGTTCAATCTCCGGAAACCTACTCCTCACATGCGGCGAAAATGTTAAAATGCGTTTCCTGGGCCCATGGAGCAGGTACTTCCAGGATGGGTGTGGTACACCCTCCGAAGGGTCACTAATCCGCGACCCTTTCCTCGACGAACTCACCCTCGCAGGACCGTCTCATCGGCCCTACCAGCGGGGGCCCTACCTCCCGAAAAGTGACCGCTCTGACTGCATTTTGAAAATCAACCAATCAATCCGATCATCACAATATGATTGTTCTCATCGCTCTCCTGCCAATCAAGCAATCAAGTACGTCTTTGAACCGTGTCTCTGCGATAAAAAATAACGATTTTGTTAACTTTGCAACAAAACGTGGCTGCGGACCACCGGAAAACGGCCATTATAACAAAGTTAACAAATTCGTTATTTTTCATCGCAGAAACACGGTTCAAAGACGTACTTGATTGCTTGATTGGCAGGAGTGCGATGAAAACAATCATTTTTAGATGATCGGATTTATTGATCGATTTTCACATTTCAGTCAGAGCGATCACTTTTCCGGAGGTAGGGCCCCCGCTGGTAGGGTCGAGGAGTTGGTCCTGCGAGGGTGAATTCGTCGTGGATAGGGTCCTGGATTAGCGACCCTTCGAAGTGCTTCGGTAAAAGTGCTGACCGCATGGCAGGGAGGAAGAAAAAGTACGTCCACCGCAGTCTACCGAGCGGACGTACTAGGTACGTCCACAGTAGTGAAAGGGTTAAAATGCTGATCGTTCCTCAAATTTTGCTGATATCTGAAAAAAAGTCATTTACGTCTTCCTAGTTATTTGTAGGCGCTGATATGCTCGCAAAAATAGTCCTACTTACTCCTATATCTAGGCGCAAGCTTCTTGGGAAAAAAAATAACGGTGACGAGCAAGAGAGTCAGTCTTACGACCTCAATTATCTTTAAGCACCCATTATATGGAAACCAGGTGGACATTAGAACCTTCTGCCTTCCTAATTAAAGCTCATTTCCAATTCGCCTGGGCACTTCGAACCATTATGGTATTCACATAGAAACACGGGCCTTGGACACTAGGACGGCCCTTATTCTTTATAATTTGGAAAAGTTATGTTTTCCTAGTCTCAAATTACCTAAATGAAGTTTTTTGTCATCTGCTAAAAATTGGTCACTTAAAAATAACGGGAACTTTTGCCCAAAGAGCCCTAAGTATTAAGGACCCAAAATTGGATTTATTTGGGGAGAATAAACTCTATCTCAATTTTTAAAAAACACTACACTACCGGCGGAAGGGTCTAGTTCGGGTTGGGGGTCAAGGTTGCCAGGTAAGAAAGGGAAACGCCCACCTCACGTGTAAACAAAAGCCTTCCCTGAAGGAAGGAGCCAGAGGGTACGACGAGTGTGAAGGACCCAAAGGAAGAACCCTTTACTTATATGATACGAAGAAAGGGCTTATTCTGGTGGCTCAGGCTTGTTTCAGTGCTTCGTATGCATGTGACAACGTTGTATGACTAGGCGAGGGTGTGAGATGCGTTTGGGAGATAGCGATTGGTTGCAAACCGTGCTGGATCAGGGTTCTCCACCCCTTCTTTTGAACTGTCATCGGAAAACTTTCGCCGGCTGCACACTAGGGCCAAAATTTCGTTTTTTTACGTTTATCTGAGTATTTAAAAAATATAGTGCCCTGCAATCTGTTCCGCCCCCCCAAGGCACTACCTCACATCGCGGCGCCGCCGAAGGACGACCCACTCCACAAAGGGGGCATCCATTAATTACACCAATTAATTATTTATTTATTTATGGGCGCAGGGGGTCAAGCCTGTCAAGTCCCACGTATTTTTTCCGTAAAGCCTGAATCACACAATCATTTTTTTTCGTCGCGAAAGTGATCACTATCGCGATCACTGCGCAAAATGATCGTCGCCGGCAATCGTTTTTCGCGATCGCGTTGAGTATTCCCATCGCTATTTTTCATCACTCGTGCGGTCGCTTTTTCCGTCGCTAAAACCGTCACTAAAACCCCATATCAGCCAATCGGAACGCATTCCCCTTTGGAGCGATAGCAGCGCAACGTTTGACAATTGTGGGAACGACATAAATAGACAAACACGCTATATATTTCCGTGGTGTGGGTCCTATGACAACGAGCTGTGATATTGGAAATGGTGCGAAAAGCGACGGCGGGAGTGACCGTGTGATTCAGAATAATGATCACTGGAGCGATTACTTTTCGCGACGGGAAAAGTGATCTCGATAGAGATCACTTTTGCGACGAAAAAAAATGATCGTGTGATTCAGGCTTAAGAAACAGTGTAACATTGCGATCTTAGTAGACATAATTACTATTCTTAATTAATCTTAAATAAAAATAATTAAACAATCAATAACAAATCCAACGCAAATAAACGTATTTACACTGAAAATACGCATTTTGAAGAATCTGGACGCCCCATTACTTCCGCTGTTAGGTACTTCACTTCACCCATCCCTTTCCCCAGTTGACACTTGCTGTGATCTTTCGGGCATTTATTTCCCTCGTTCCTCAAAGAGTTTAGGCTGCACTTTCATTCCGAAAAATCCACCCATAAGTCACATGTGGAGCCTCAAGTTCGCATCTCATCTGCATTTCCTACCAATTGAATAGAAGTCCTCGCATACAATTTGTGGTTATATTTGTGTGTGGGGGGGGGGTAACGCCGTGAATATATATTATAGCATCAGTTAGTTATAGCATTTCAACTGCATTACAAAAATCTGTGATTAAAAGCCGCGCCTGTTTTCAGAATGCCCTTTACTAGATAGCAGGATATTCGCACAAGATAGTTATATCTTGTAGCCAGCATTGAGCGCTAAAGAAAAGGCGTTTTGTTTATGCTTTCCTAATATTCCAGGAGTGTCCTATCAATACTCTCACAAGTTTAGCTTCTGAGAAGAAAAATTCTGCGTCGTTTTATGCTATAGATAATATATTTTTTCTTCTGAAGTTATTTGCTGAATGTAAATACATTCCTATGTAAGAGTAAATTTTATTAATATTTGTAATTCGTATGAATGCGGTGATGATTTATGGATTATCTATTTGTGATCATCATTTACTCCTTCCAATCCTTCAATACCCGTAGCAAATAAACCTCCAATCCTTAATTAAGAAAGTTGCCAGCCTTTCCCGTAGGAGACTAAGTGAGTGCGTGCCAAGGAGTATCAGGAGTATCGTCATTAATAGCGTTCTATGCCATTCTAACATGCTATTAGTTAAAAATGTTTTTATTGATGATATTTTTAGCAACCATACCATCTGAACAATACTGAAATAGATTATGAAGGTGAAGTGTTTTTTTGTCATTATATATTTTCATGATAAAGAAAATGAGGGATTGGAACGGATAGAAATTGCAGAGTTTGATATGAATTTAGATTTTTCGGATATTGCCGGTCCTTCTGTTATTTTAGAATCGTCATCTACCTTGCGGCCGAGTGTTGAGTCCAAAGTATCGATACGTATCCTTCGATATGTACAGGCCGGAACACTACCTTCATTCACTACTTCCATTTCGACGGCCTGCGCAAAGCGCGCTTTTAATGGTATTCTTATGATAGCCTTCTAAACAGATATCGCAAGTGAAACGAAACGGAAATATTTCGTTTCGACCCGGAGCGAAACCAAAATACGAGGCCTGGATTCAGTTTCGTACCCGCACGAAATTAAAATCGCCAAGGAGTTAAGTTTCGACTCGGGACGAAACTAAATTAATCGAAACCCCGCATCTCATTGTTAGGTTTCGATCCCAGAAGTTGAGTGAAGGGGGATAAGAGGGAACAGTTTCGACCCATTTCATGACGGAATGCTGAGAGATTAAAAAATTGAAATTAAAAATCGAATGGGCAGTTTGCGTTCACCGTTCTCCTGTTAGTGGTAAAATATGAGTCCACCATGCATCTAATGGCGGTAGATTGAACCTCTTCTTCATTCAACCGTACTTCGTACTCGGTGTGTGGGTCGAAACTAAACCGTTCGAAGGTGAAGCACGTGGTCCCTCCGGTGTGAAATATTATCTGTGTTTCGTTTCGTCCCAGAAGTTTAGTTTAGTTTCGAACTGATGTAGCTGTGTTTCACTCCGATTTCGTTTCGACCCTGAGTTTAGCTCCCCGGGTTTAAATACCTATATTTCGTTTCATTTCTACATTTCGCTCCCCGGAACGAAACTATTGAAATTTTACTGGTTTTTACGTTCGTTTAGTTTCAATTCCCATCCCTGCTTCTAAAACGTCTAAATTTTATGTCTTGTCGCAGTTTTAATTTAATGTGCCAATTCAATTTCATTCAAAATATTTATGCGCTTGGGTAAGCATAAGAATTATTTACGACGGAATTATACGCAATAACCACCAGAAAAAATAAAAGAATTTCATCGATTCCTGCAACATTCCCATGGCAGAATTCAATAAAGATGAACAGTTCGTATGTTCGCTCGGATTAAATAATGGGCCAACTCTATTTCACTTAAAAGATAAATCCATCATTGAACCTTAAGGAAAAATATGACCTGACATGTGGTTTATAAAAACATTCCAATTGATGTATTTCTTTGAACGACGATCCGTAGTCCATCCAACATAGTGGATAAAATCACGTAAAACGTATCATGAGCCATTACTAGCGATTACTTGGTAGTTATACTAATTATTGTATTGAAATTCTTCATTTTCGGTTATTACCGCGTTGTTTGCTGTGGCGAAGGTTCATTGTGTAGAAATTATCTGTGCCAACCAAGTAGCCCAATGAACGTTATATAAGAAAATTTTCAAACAGATCTATAAATTTCAAACAGATGACATTCGAAATTCGGATGTTCTGGCCTGTATATATCGGAAGCTGCGATCGATAGCTCGCATTCCTGAGGTTATTTACGAATCCAACGACTCAGCGAAAGCTTCCGCGTCCGTCTAATCGCTGTTCCACCCGATAAAAACTGTACGCCAACCGTAAGACACTCATATACTTACTCGGTTTCTGCAGTTCTCCTAAGATCCTTAAACAGAAAAAAATAGAATTTTCTTTATGAAAAGAATGCTAACTCTTATCAATGATACCATGCTTGAGATAACACGTGCAAGATACGAGGACAGGATCCCGCCATTTCCTTTAAATTCAAAGTCCAAAGATCAGGAAAAACCAGAGACGATTCTGCGATAACATCGCAAACAATCGTCCAGCTTCCTAGAAAGGGATTCAGATACTGTGGGAAGCCAGTGATGATT
This sequence comes from Ischnura elegans, assembly GCF_921293095.1. Lineage (NCBI taxonomy): Eukaryota > Metazoa > Arthropoda > Insecta > Odonata > Coenagrionidae > Ischnura > Ischnura elegans. The sequence continues at coordinate 103,121,527 of NC_060248.1, read as the reverse complement.
TGGTTTGTTTACCGTCACTGAAAATGGTAGATAGTGAAGATGCATAGAGAACTCTGTAATCCCGAGGGTGAAGTTGGGTTTTTCCCTGAGCACTTGGGGAGGTATATCGAGTTGGCATCTAACACTGAGGCTGGTCAAGAACCTAGAACCTTTCTCAGTAAATACTAAGTAGCATTCCTTTAAAGAACAGGAGAGATATCGGAGAAATAACCCCGTATCAATCTTTTGAAAATCTCCGCCAGAACTTCTTTACCTAATCATCATCATTGTAATCATCCTAAGATTGGTTAAACGCAGCTCTCCATTCCTCTTTCATATCCGCTATCCTTTTCATATGGACGTATTTCTTCTCTTTCACATCCTTTATATCCTGTCCTATGTAACTCATTGTGGGCCGCCCCTTGCCCTTCTTCCCTTCCACTTGTCCTTAAATGATTTTTTTATCAGGCAATCATACCTCATAATGTGGCCAAATAAGTTGTCCCGTCTTCTCCTTACGGTTCTTACAATTAGAAGACTACTTTTTTTCCCACTCATGTCAGCACTTCCTTATTGCTTAATCGGTCGATGCATTTTGATCTTCATGACTCTTCTGAAGCACCCACCATATTTGGAATGCTTCCACTCTTGACTTCTCTGCTGCTGTTAACGTCCACGCCTCGCTTCGATAGAGAAACGTGCTCCATATCTAGCATCTGATGAATTGTTTCCTTGCATCTACGATTGTATTCTCAGATGTAAGAAGATTTTTTTTAGAAAGCCCTCTTTTCCAGCGCTATGCTACAATTCTTTCTTGCGTCGTTCGTCGTTGGTAATTCGGCTCCCTAGGTAGAATATAACACTTCCTCTTCTTCAAGATTTTGTTTTCTTAGCTTAATCTTTGTCCTAATCTCCTCTCTTTTCATAATATCATCACTTAATATCACCCTTAATTTTTCAGCGTGCTTCGCGGCTGTGCCCATCCCCTTCCTACACCCCAATGGTAATGGAGTATTTCCCCCAAAACTCTGCATTGCTCACCTGAACAACAACCCTTACTCTCCCAGCAAAAAGCTACCAGTTGATGTAAGCTTCCTCATACCATTTCATAATCACTTTTTTAAATCACTTCCCATACAGCTATCATATATAAATGTCTACCACTTGCTGCCGCCATAGTGGAGATTAAATAATTATGAAAATGGAGTAGGTTCGGTTAGATTGGGGCGTAGGAAGCATGGTTGATATAAAAAAGGACGTCCTTCTGCTATTGAGTAGCCATAGCAAACGATAATTGATGATCGAGTCCACAAGCAGCTAGATAACGTGGAAGAAAATATGGTTAATATGGTCGGAAAAAGCGTCTCTTTTTTTGGAAATTCCAGCAAAATCACCTCCTCCCCCCCCTTCCCCGCAGAGTACGGAAGAACACCCGGTTTCTGTCATTTTCAAATATTAATAACAAGGGAAATATTAATTATCACAGAAATTTTTGTAACTATTTGTAATATCCAAGCCTTCAACTTTAACTTCGTGCTAACATTTTTGTCTTGAAATAACATAATTTTCCAAAAATTCATATCTATCAAACGGTATGCTAAAGCTTACATCTACCAAGCTACCTACTCGGAAAACAAGAATTCGACGGCGAATCCGGCAGAAACTAAAGCTCGACATTCATTTGTAATTCTAAACCGGTAAAACTGTTTATATTAGTGAATATTTCTTGGTCCACTTTACAAATATCACAAATCCTCCGAAATATTCCTCGATTGCGGAACTTCTTCTAACGGCTAACTGTAATTAATCTTCGATGTGATGTAATGTTCGGACTCCTAACTTTTCAATGCGATTCCTCGCGATTGCAAATTTGAGAATATATGGATCGTTCTGCCAGGAGCGGATTCGGTATCAAATTTGGGGAAGGGGTCATGATCTGTATTCGGGAGTTATGGAATACCCCCTGGGGGAGAGGGTACCGTGTAAAAAAATTTTAATACCAATTTTTTAATGTATTTTGGTGTCTTAAATTTCATTTTTGTTCTTAACAACAGGAGCGGATTCAGTATCAAATTTGGGGAAGGGGTCATGATCTGTGTTCGGGGAGTATGGAATACCCCCTGGGGAAGAGGGTACCGTGTAAAAACATTTTAAATACCAATTTTTTAATGCATATGGTGTCTTAAATTTCATTTTTGTTCTTAACAACAGGTGAAATTGAACAATTTTAGATATTTAAGGATAGAAAAACTGTTAAACTAACAAAAATTAAAACATTTTGGTAAAAGTTGGGAATAGGTCATGGCTCCTGTGACCCACCCTGAACCCGCCACTGCGCTCTTGACTCATCGCCACGCTGAATAAAATTCGCCATAAGTAGCAGCACGAATAAAGTTTCATTGGGACGAGCTGGTGCCTCCTCTATGCAGTCCCTTAGGTCTTTGAAACCATAGATAGTTTCCTCCAGCAGTCTAGTCCGGACAGAGAGCATTCGCACACGCTGAGCAGCGACTCGTGGGAGCTGCACTTCGGTTGAATGTGCACTGTAATTGGGGAAATGGCCTTCGGCCGACGACTCTCGCTTCTTTGATCGGTCGGCACTCTTTTCTCTCTCTCTCTCTTGCCCCCACCCCCTCTCTTTTACGCCAGCTACTAACTTTCGATCCGCGAGAGTCCGGTTTAGGCGCGATCCCGCCTCGGTACCCACTGCGTGGCCTAGTGTGCAGTTGGGCAGGAGAGGGGGAATTTAGTCGCGTGGGAAGAGTAGCATTCTAGCGCCAGCACCTGCACATTTCCCGGCCTCTTCCATTCTTCGACCGCGGCAAGGGCGCCGTCGAGTAAAAAGGTTCGCTATAAGGAGTTGCGGTCGTCCTCTGATCTCGGAAGACGCCCACAAAGCGAAGGAATGCAAGCGTCGAGCGTCATCATGCCAGTCACACTCCCACCGACGCTTGTATCGTCTCTGCCGCGGAATTCTACTTTTGCCTCGCTTCGACCGATTGTTGTAAATTAAGTCTGAATCACGCGATCATTTTTTCCATCCCTTTAGCGGTAGATCACCAGAGTTAGCTCCAATGATGGCGGAAAAAATGATCGTTTCACGCGATGGCTGCAGGGATCCCTTATTCCACGAATATTACAAAAGAGGATCCTCAAACCGGCCTCTAAATGTGTTTTCATCCGACTCGCATTTAAATGGGTTTACAAAAGTCGCCACTCGCGTCGCCGACAGACAAAGTGATCTGAGTCTCACGAGAAATGAGGTATAATTAGGGGTATTAACCGTTATTTATAAGGATGCAGATGTTATCTATCAAACGCTTAACTTTTCAATGCAATTCCTCGCAATTATAAACATTCTATTGCAAAATATTGGAAAAAATGGATCGCATTGCACTCATCACCGACCCGGGGACAATTTTGAAAACAGATTAAAATGCGGCCGAAGTGGCTACAGAAATCAGCCGTGTTGGATTGGGCCTCCCGTATGCAGTCCTCTTGCCTTTTTCAATCACGCGGCACGTCCCTTTTTCCGTCGCTGAAACCATCGTTGGAACCGTCCTTCAGCCAATCAGAACGCACGGCCGTTGATAGCGATTGCAACGCCACGCTTAGTTTTTGATTGAATGACACTTGTATACATACAGAAAGTGACGATGTAAGCGATGGAAAAAGGGACGGTGGGAATGACCGCGTGATTCAGAGAATGACGAGTCGAGCGATCACTCTTGTGGTCCCTGTAAACCTATCGCTTTTGTTATCATTCTGATGGATGGAAAAAATGATTGTATGATTCAGACTTTACGACGCGACTCCTGACTCCTACCATAACGCAAAGCCCCCCCCCCCCCCCAAGATTTTCGACAGAGCTTGCAGAATATATGCGATAGGTAGTCACTAGATTTGGATTTTTATCTTAAATCGCTAGGTACCTAATTTTTTTCTGTGGAAACAGTAGCGCAGCCAGAAAGCGGCTTAGTGTGGATCCGCAGAGCTTCACATTAATGTATAAATTAATCTTCATCAGGGGCGCAGCTAGGAATTAAGGCTGGGGGGTTTAGGTGCAAATAATACCGGGCTGTGTGGGGGTATGGGATACCCACCAGGATAAGCGGTAAGTGCGGTATTAATAAATTGAGGAATTTTAGGATAAATGGTTCAAAATGGTGAGTTTTAAGACTTTCTGAGGGATATTTTATTAATCCTTTTATTAATTTTATTAGTAATATCAATACAGAGAGTTTGAGGGTTCTAGGTGAACTCTTCGAAGGATACAACGCACCGGGGCCGGGAACCAAGCCATTGGCTTATACGCACGATCACCCGGGGAGGGGCTGGAGAGGAAGGAAAAAGGAAAGAGGCGCCGCCGCAATGGGAGCCCGCCGACGCCTCTGGGAAAGGATAGGAGCGGAAGGGAGGGGACGAGGGAAAAACACCCCAACGCTAGAGAAGCGAAGGGAGCCCTACTATTAGCGAAACCAAGCGTAAGCAATTAATGTTCAACCGATCCTAGTGGATTTTCCTATGAGGAAGAAAAATCCATCGATCGAATCGGTAGATTGTAATATCAATACAGAAGCTTAGAGGGTTCTAGGTGAACCCTCTCGGGATACAACCACCGGGGCCCGGAACCAAGCCAGGGGCTTATACGCCAGGAATCCCGGGGAGGGGGCTGGAGAGGAAGGAAAAAGGAGAGAGACGCCGTCGCGATCGGAGCCCGCCGACGCGACGCCTCCAGGGGAAGGAAAAGGGATGGAAGGGCGTGGAATAGGGTTAAAACACTCCAGAGCTATAGAAGCAGAGGAGGCCCTACCTAGCGAAACCATGCGTACGCAATTTTTCTACCACCATCCCGGGGAGATTTTTCTATGAGGAAGAAAAATCCCAATATAGGGACAGGGACAATGTAATATCAATACAATTAAGTCAAATGGATTTAACCCAAAAATTTCTCTGAGCTCTGGGGGGGTTTTATCCCCCAAACTCCCCCCCCCCCCTCGCTGCGCCACTGATTTTCATCATCATAAATTGGGGATGAATAGTTTGAAAAACATGTCTATTAGCGATAAGTCTCTTCAAATTCCTCCAGGTCCTACAGAAACGATAAAATAAGAGAGATATTTTGGTGAGGATGCTTGGCTTATCCGATGCTTATCCCAGTGGCTTCATAATGCGGCACTGAATGCAAGTCCGCCATCCCAGACAATTTTTCTACCGGCGCCCATTGGTATAGGAATTCGTTTATCTCTCGGTAAACAGGACTTCAATAAATGCTTCTTATATTGAGCTCATGCAGACAAATTTCTCACAATGCGCACATATTTTTTACTCACTTACAGGTAGACAGCTGGTGTGCAAACCCCCCCGGCCGCACGCCTATGAAAGCAGCTTGCGAGGTTGTCTATAGATTTAAATAAATTACATTACAAAATGTAAAAGTATACTGTATACTATCTTCAGGGCCTAAGAATAGCCATTTGATAGCCATTACCATTAACCTTATTTGTGAAAGATCGCCGATTATGGCGAAACAGCGCCGGATACAGAAAAAACTCAAAAAGGGGCGCAACAGATATCTTGAGCTACCTTTGCTTTTATTGAAATAAAAAACAATCAAGTCACATGCAAAGTTTAAGAAAGTTTTATTTAAACTGTGAAAGTGTAAACATGTAAAAGACAATGCTATCTTATGACATAAAAAAGTTACAATTGTGATTCTGCAATGCGGGTGACCCCACAACGGGGGGGCTCTCCCCACGCCCCCCATACGTAACCGCCACTGTAGCGAAATAATGAGATATTTGACGTTTTGCACTAATCTCTGCATTTCATTGGTATGAATGCGACATAACCGTCGGCTTTCTTACTTGTTTCTTTCCTTGAAAGAATTTATGTCCCATTGCTGATCTCACCCGCGCCACCTGAGCTATCTCCTCTTCTGAGAAATCGCCATTCGTGCGGTTTTATGGTCTATCAATCCTCTTTCATCAATTTTCTTCCTCTTAAAGCAACCGATTAGTAAGGATATTCAAGATAAAACAAATTTTGATAGTCGGAAGACATCTTTTTTTTGTGGTTGGCCTTTTTACGAGATGGCAAACCACTATCTTTTCTTTACATCTCAAAATTATCGAAATAAACCATTCAAGTATAGATGCATTAAATTTATTTCAGCAGTCTGGGGATTTTAAAAAATCATGGCTCTTGTTTGTGTTGTGCTCGAGATATTATTTGCCTACCAATGTATTTAGTAATTAATAAATGTAATGAGATTTATTCAAATGAATACAGGAATTAGTAGAGAGTGAATCATTTAAAGTAAAAATATGAATCTACACCATAATAATTTAAACTAAATGTTATTGAAGCTAGTAGTTAAAAGTGCTCAAAGTTATAGTGACGATCATGTCAATCATCATTGTTGCCATGTAGTATACATGCAGAGTTAAAAATAGGAGATCCGCTGATGTAAAATAACTTTAGCTTTGTAATGCATAAATATTTGGATTCCGTGATTGATTGTGTGTCTTTCTTAGTAGCCAGTTGCTGAGGCGACTCTAGTCGTTTCCAACCTAACTGGGTCTTTCCAGGAAGCGAATATAAGACCGCTGAAAGCTGGAACACGATAATCATTCAGTCAAACCACCGTTCGACGGTGTACTTTTCCGAATTCATACATATTTTTCTGTCCACGTGGTTTTCTGAGTTTGAGAGTTGGTAATTAGCGGATCTCCTTCTGTTTTCATCCAATTCTTTCATTATTTATTGGAGCAACGAAACGTCCCTTAATTGTCTAAATATAAGTTCGTGGGTGGTAAGTTCGAGTCTAATGCCGCGGTTACTATGCATCTACAGACAGGGGCGTATTAAGATTGTTGTTCAGGGTAGGGGGGGTTCATTACTTTCATCAGCGCTTTAGTGGCATGGAACACCCATCTTCGATAATGCGTCTTAACGCCAGGTTTTCATAGAGAAGAGTACTTTAGATATTCATTAATTATTTTAAACATTTTTTGTTTAGTTCATGAAAAAATTTGTTAAGTAAGCCACCTTAAAGATGACCATCTTTTCAATTTTTACAGAAATTTCTAGCACTGACCAAAGATCCATTCGAGCGACCGATAAATCACGTGCAGAAAATACGTCGGGAAATTCTCAGAATTTGGATCTTTCATTGGACCTCACATTTCACATCATACTAAGAAGTATTAATTCCTAGCGCTGCATCCCCTATAATATTGTTCTTAACAGATGTTTTTCAGGCCTATCATTAATCATAACACATTCTTTTTCTGCTGCTCTCGACCTCTTACAAAAATCAGCCATTTGTTGATTATAAAACTCCTGTCGGTACCTAATTTTACGGGGATCGGGTCGATGGAGTGATTATAGTGTTGCATTCCCACCCTGTGGATCTGGGTTCAATTCCCGGCGGTTGCGGAGTTTGAGTGCTCTGTGGAGGGCACTTAAAGTACAGCACTTCGTCCGTCGGATGATACTTTATTCCGCGGTCTCCAAGGCGTCTATCGTTTAAAACAGGTTAGTGCCGACACCAGAGTTCTCAGCGCTTGTCCTTCCCTACCCTTTCCTCGTGGCAAAAATGACCTCAGCTGTCGGTCGCTTCCTCTAAATACCTGCCTCTAATTTTACTTGGAGTCTCTAGGGGTTATGAGATCAATCGCGCATGTTTTCATGGCGAACTTCATTTTGCACTCACAGACATCACCGCTAATCACTGACAGGAGCAAAAGCACGCTCACAAATCAGTAATTACCTCTTGGTGTTCCGCAGTGGCGCAGCAAGGGAGGTGGCGGGATAACCCTCCCTCCCCCCCGAGCTCTGAGAAATTTTTAATTTTAATTCATTTTACTTAAGTGGATTAATATTACTAACAGAATAGTGTAAAGATTAATAAAAGATCCCTCCGGAAGCCTTACAACTCATCATTTTGAACCATTTATCTTAAAATTTTCTGGGGGAAGACCCCGGCAAGTCCCGCTTACCCTAGCGGATATTCCACACCCTCCAGGCCTCCCAGTATTAGTTGCGCCTAACTCCCTCCCCCCCCTCCCAGCCTTAATTCCTAGCTGCGCCTCTGGTGTTCAAGCCAATCCCATTTAAGTATATTTAACTTTCATCGGTATAACTCAACATAAGCCCAAAGAAATCCAAGATATTAGTATAAAGCAAAAGAGAAGAAATCAAGACTAACATTAAAAAAGAGAAACAAAAACTGGAAGAGGTGGATGAAATCTGTTTTCGTATCTGCGAACAAGGGCGTACCCAGGATCAAAACTGGGGGGGGGGGGGGGCAAGCCATGGTTGTTCAAGTTGTAGGTAAGATTTAAGCATTGAAAAGGTGAATGAAATCAACATTTTAAGGAAACTGCTCTTTATTAGTTTTTCAAATTATTTGCTTGAAAAATTATCATTTTCCTTAAGACATTTACGATTTTTGCTTCAAATGGGGGGGGGGGGCAGCTGCCCCCCACCTGCCCCTCGCTGGGTACGCCCATGTCTGCGAACGACAATCTGCCGCGAGGAGAACCGCCTCTGGCAGGCAGCGTTTTTGGCGCGGGGCGATCCATCACAGTCCAAAATACGGTCCATCACAGAGAGAGTAAAAGATTGGTCGAGAGAGAGAAGTGCAGTAAACCTTGGTGCATCGTAAACTTTAAATATCGGTCAGAGTGATTTAGAAAAATAAATTATTCTATTCGCTCGCGACATTTCCAGGATGTGATATCTATTGCGCAAAAGTACACAAGCAACCAAACACTTGTACACAATTCAGCCTATGATGGTACATCGAGGGGAAGCTCCCATATCTTTCCATCATTGTTTAGGAAAAAGATGGCAAATTTCCGAGAATCTAAGTTATTTTTATATCCTAGAATATTTGTTGCGAAGCGTTCTTTTCATGGTTACTAACTTATAAATTCTAATGAAGGAGTTTTTCGGAAAATTTCCATTCCTCAAAAACCAGCATTGACTGTTTACTTTTGATCTATTCGCGGGGCCTTTGCAAGGATGAAGGCGTTACTGCGGAGGTGATACCTGAGGGAAAACAATTCAAGTGGAAATGGTTCTCCCGAAAACTACGGTAGTTTATGATTACTTCTTTCGTACGTGGAAAGATGTTATACGAAAATTTTCTGATAAATATCAGACCAAGTTGCTGTCGATCGCTTTCGGAGAAACGATATTTTTTTAATGCAATTTACTCGCGTATTTCGCACTCTCAACTCCCACGGGAAAAAATCATTATTTTCGCATGATTTAATGAAGGGTACCTATGAGAAAATCCGTAAACTCACAAAGCTCCTCTGCAATATAATTTTATAAAAATATCCCCGACTGATTCAATGAATTCGAGAGCGAAAATACGTGTGGGGACACCCAATTATAAGACGCGCCAATTAGGAAATCGCTTGTGCGTGAATCATATATTCAGAAACTCAATGTGATAAATCACCTCCTGTGAATTAATATTCTTCATTTAATTGAATATTAACAATTCCTCTAACTACTTACTTATCCGTCTTTTCATTCCATTCACGAATCTTAATATTGAATCAGTTATCTTGACTCTGGGCCAAACTTTCGTGATTTTAGTGATCAATTACATTTCATTGGTTCTAGGGCACGTAAAATTTCACAGAATTTATTGTTCCACTGTAATCTACGAGTTCACTAAGTTTCGTTGAAATCGGGGTGTAAGGATTCGTTAATGTTCCTTGTTAATTATATTATTACGCTGCAAAAAACAGCGGTCGAAAAAACTGAAACTATTTTGCCCGCAAGAGGAAAAAATATAGAGCAACTTATTCAAGAAATGCGTTATTAAGAATTGAGTCGCGTGCATTGCCCTTTCTCACTTTTCCTTGACCGTTTTATCTGCTGACATATCAAGATCAACGAACGCAATTAGTTGACGTACTTCATCGTTACACTCCGATTTCGATTCCTGGATGATTAAGCGTAACGGATGGAAAAGTTGTCGAGATTTGAAAGAGAGATGGAAAATGCATTCCATATGCAAGTAATAGTAATGATATATTTTTTTAAGCATTGTTTCGCGAAAAATAGTCTACGTCTAACACCGTCCATTTAAAAAAAAAAGAAATACGTACTGGGTCGAATGCAAAATGTTTGTCGTGTGCTAATTTCATGTGCTAAACTTACTTAACGAAAACAAAAAAGATGGAGAGGTTTAGAGAAAAAAACTAAATAAAAGATAGAGGTATATATAGCGTGGGGTAAGAGAATGAAGTTCACTCTTGCACTTCCAAGCATATACCTGTTTTTAACAATCGATTTTTATTCGTATCAGGGATAGCTTCTCACCCCTATTCCGCAATGTTTTGGGCTTTTTCCCAAGCATTATTATTCAGTGAATATTTCAGTTAATTTTAAAATTCCACCTTAATTTACCCTTAAAAATTTTCTCAATAGTGCCAATTGCGCCACGCCCCCCTGTAGTTCGCGTTGGTTTCGGATGTGCTGCAACTGCTGGAGATACATATTAAGTCATCTACAAAACTCTATTTGTGTAAACGAGGGGTTATAAGTAACTCCACCTCAATGTTTAACCTCCAAAGAGAGGGAGAGAAGCATCAGTAGGTGTTGCGGTGACAGCACTCAAGCAAACCTTACGGTGAGCAGGCTTACAGCGGAGTGAACGCTTTATCAAGATCGTTGCCAGAAACATTTTTCGTGAGGGGGGGGGGGTTAACTTGGCAGGAATAATGAATTTCTTGGGGTGGGGGTTCATCTAAAGGGTGTTTGACCAAAGAATATCTGCTGAACATTCAATAGGGGGAGGAGGGTTAGATCATGGAAGGATTAAGGCCATTGCTTTGGGGGAGGAGGGCTCATTACTTTCCGCAGCGCAACATTTCAGTACCTCTCAGCGATAAGTCTGAGGTCTGTTGTGTACAGGCCAATGGTATTAAGATATTCATTTTTTTTAATTAATTACTGTACATTATTATGGTGAAATAAAAGCTCTCATTGGATAGCCACCCATAAGATAACCATCTTTTCAATATTTGCTGAAATTACGGAGGGGGCAGCTACACCTTCCGCCCATCCCTTCAATTAATCTGCCACTGCGTTTGAACCCCTTGACCTACTACTGCCTCTACGCACTACGATAAGACACCTCGGCTTAATTCCTCACAGCGGCGCAATGCTTGAGGATGCATTCCTCAACGGCTTCATCGCGTTGTCGCGCTGAATTTTAAAGCACGCCCAACACATCTATCGTGATGAAACCCGCGCAACGCTAACTCGGCCCCGCTGTCTTCGCGACAATTCTTCCGGGTGCGAAATAAGGCATGGGCGCCGACAGTAAATCTTCGATGGCTGCGGCGTCTGGGGATATATTTTTTTCGGCGCGAATAGGTCACCAAACAGGAACGTGGCCAGAAATTAACTTGCCTCTTCCGACATTTCATTGCGAATTTGCACGCATCGGAAGACCATGCATGTATTTAAATCAGTTATATCTTTAGTTTTCTTTGAGCTGAAAGTTAAGTTCATCGTTAGTGATTTTTAGACGTTATGAAATGTAACTATATCGAAATATGGAGTGTCAGATTTTAGATGCTACCGGGCTGGTGGTCTCTTCAGCAGATCTATCGCGGGTAGTCGCCCCAAATTTCGGGTGGGGAGGAAGCCTGAAGCCCTCAAACCCCGCTACCCTCATGGCCCCCTCCCCTCCGCTATTTGCCTTTTTACTTGCGGCGATATATCTGCTGAGGAGACCAGAATAAGTAGCCCCGGAGCATCTAACCTGGCACGCCTGGCTTCGTGCCTGTCACCAAATATTAAGATAATGAGTTACAAGGATTAAGTAATCCAAAACTAAGATTAACTTTCAGTATTCATCCTAGTACTATGCATATTCTGGGAGATCCTCGATCTTATTTTCAGCAAACTCGCCAACGCGGCGCCGCGGCGTGGACTAAGTTTTCGGTGCCAGACGCGGGGCGGCGCTCATCTATATGCTAAACCTTGTATCAACGCGACCAGCGAGGCTCAGATTTCCTCCCGGTTTCACGGAAACACGAAATCTCGAGGAGGAAACGAAAAATCGAAATCCTCCTCATCGCCACGACGTCCACCGCACGTCTTTTTTTTCTCCATTCCTTCGTCTCTCTCCCAACAATCCAAGCACGAGTGAAAGTGGCCGGGCAGCGGCGGAGACGCACGCACGCGCGGTAACGAACTCACGCGTATACACAAACATCCTCGTTTCGTCGGTGGCGCGTGATGGGTCGCCGCCGCCGCCGCTGCGGCTAGTGGTGGAAGCGGAGGGACGAGAGAGGAGCAAACGGCCTTGCGTGCGATTTGGGTCACACGATTCCACGTGCCATCCCACTCTGCTGCTGCTGCTGCTTACTCTCCGCTCCGTGATCACCTCTCTCTCTCTCTTACTCTCTCACCTCCTCCTCTACACCACCAGGGGGACCCCCCCGCGGGGGAGGGGGGAATAGTTCGCCCGCATCGCCGCCACGGACTCACTTTCACTGGAACGCCGCGAGGTGTACGGGCGGGAGGCGGCGTCGCTGAGGTGGGAAGATGTTGGGTGGACAGGCCTTAAGGCGCCTCTTGAACTTGCCACGCACATCTCAAAGCCTTGCCGTCTCTTTGTTCCCCCTCCCATCGACACCCGCCTTGTACGCACAACTACCTTTTCAATGATGTTATTCCTTTATTCCATTCTATCCATTAGTTTAATTATCAATGACATTCTGCAAATTTTTATTTGGAAATAACAGCCAAATGCCTTTTAGGCAGCTTACAGGGTATTATGTAGATTAGATGAACAGGTGTAAAAAACTAATTGTCATTAACAAGATAACTCACTTTAACTGTGAGGTCCATGCACGATCAGTGGCAGTGATGAGGGAAGTTGGGAGGATGGCGGAAGCCTGAGGATTTTTCTTGAACTTGCCATGCACATCCCAATGCTGTCCCTTAGTCTCCCCACCACAACCCCTCCTTTTTGTACACTTATGGCAATGACTTTTCCACTTTGGAATTCCCATAATAATATTTACGTGTTTCACTTAACAAATAATATGAACAGCAGCCATGGTTAATGTTTACTCACTAATTCAGTGCCCAATCCAAAAAATTACCCACTTCGTTTTTTGCACTAGAGATAAAAAAATTTAGTATTAATTTAACTTCAAGAAGTAGAAATTCACCGACACTGCCCGCAATCGCCATCTCTCTTTTTTCCTGCCACTTTGCCTCCACTCTGATATCTATTGTACCACCATTCAAGGGATTCTCATAAAAGAAAATTTAATGCACCAAGTTAACAAGTGACTTTGTTCACAGCTGCACTAGCAGGTGAAATTTCAAAAACCAAAAGAGCATATTGGCTGTGAAAGGATCATTTGACTAGATATTCTAAACTGTATCTCCTGATTTCTAGTCAAGTATCCTATGAATTACACTGACAAGCCATTCTCATCCACCGTGAAAAATCACCAATTTTTAAATGCCAGCAATAGTATGGCTGGGGGTGATATTCAGGGGCTGACTGGTGACCCAAGGGCCTCAAAGGCAACATGATAAAAGGGCCCCAATGCTTAAGTCCCAACTTCCTTTACAAAAAGTGAAAGGACAGATTTAGTTGAGCATGAATATTTCTTGCTTGCAACAATGCTCAGAGAGAGCAGCACAGCGGTAGCAGACCAACAGAGTGGCAGTGCATTGTGGTCTCTGTTTCTCATTCAAAGTTTTAAATTGCTTAAACCATGGAGCTATTGACCCTTTATAACTAAGAGCTGCTTCTGGGAGAATCAAATTTCAAGATTTTTCATTTTGAAAACTTGAAAATTTTGCACTCAATCATAATTATTGTGGCAGCTAAATATTTCATCATTAATCTTTACACCAAAAAATAAATCTTAGTTTAGATATTTTACTTAAAAGAGCGAAAAATTTATACATTTTTGATGTTGGTGAGAAGCAGAATTGGGTTATAATGGGTTAAAACTAAACTAAAAAGGGAGAGGGGCCCCCATTCCTGATGTATCCTCATAATTACAATGAAAGAGCATTATTGAGTGCAAGAAAAATGATAGTTGGGCCGTAACCACTTCGAACGTCTTGCAAATTCTTTCATTTTTCGTTCATGTTCTTGCAGAGTCCAAGGAAAATAGAGGATGCTGAAAGAGCTCAGTGCTACCCAAGGGTGTCTGGAGCCTTGAGCTCTAAAGCCCCTTAAGGCAGGGGGCCCCAGCAGGGATTCTCATCTACCCCTGGTGATAATGACAGTTCTAAGAATACCTGGAGATACCTCAAGAACTTGCCAAGCATATTTCTTCCTGTCGTCCCTTTCTTCTCTCTCCCCCCTTCCTATGCTACTACCTCCACCACTGCCAAATATGAGATTCCCATAAAAAATATTCATCACAGTCTTCTATTGCAATAATAATTAGAATTTTATTTAAAAGGAGAAATTAACTAGTTGCTAATGGAATTTTGGCTAATTAAGGAAAGTGAGTGTAGAAGAAACCCAAAAATGGTATTAGTCTACTCTTGACAAATAGAACTAAGAAGACCTATAACTACATCCAATGGACCTAACTGGGTACAACGTCACACTAAGCCCATAGAGCCATGCCTGGGATGCCTTTAATGATTTCACAATCTAAACTTTTTAAGAAATCTTTTGATCCTCCATCCCTGCTTCCCATGACCCAAGAAGCACTTTATTACAACATTCTCTCATTTTCACCAACCTCAGAAAAACTTTATCTAATTCAGTGTCTTTTTTTTAAGGATTGTGCATTACAGTTACAGATAATGAAAGTTCTTATTCTAGGTATGTAATTTCATCAAATATCTTTAATCGCCAGAGTGTTGTAGTCACTTGTTTCCATTTTTATGGATGATTATTGTGACATTCTTTTGTGCCTTGATTTTTTATTTAAAAATGTATGTATTAAGGAAACCAACAAGCATCAGTTATTTTGAGATGAGCAAAATTTCAATGAGGAAAATTAGTTAGAATATCAAATTAAATATATAAAGTCAATTTATAAAATATACAACCACATTACATCACGTGTACATGGTATTTTTTGCTAATGATGCAGATTTTATGGCAATAACTAAAAGAAATAAACAATGAAAACAATAAGTTAATTGAGGATTAAAAATTCTAATGTTTTGTAATTAACCTTTGCATTAGTGTGGGATTGATTTTTCCATTACTACACACTCATAAAACATAGCAGTTCTTCTAATACAAATGTGACATCATCCTTTTGGCGTAGCTGCACACTTCTACATGAGCTGATCAAAACGCAAATAAGGGGCCCTATTAACTTTCCGAGAATGCAAGCCAGTTCATAACCCACATCACCATCCTTTTCAGGAAGTAACTCCGATATTGACTTCTGGCACATCTGAAATAAGAGAAAAATAATAAATTACATACCAGTACATTTTAGAATATCAAAACAAAAATAGCATAACAAATATGTATCTTGTTATTGATTATAGTCACCTTTTTAGCTCTTAGCAACATGTAAACTATGGATATCCATTCTGTATCCAATTTTGAATTATCCATCTAATTTTGATGTATTTTTATTAACTCCATGACATTGTAAAAACGAATTCCCAAAAGTTTATTGTGAGAGAGCTTAGACTAATTTCTAATTTAAATAACCGTATATTCTGGTGAGCGAGACTACTGGATGTAAAAGACAACCTCCAATTTTTCTAGGTAAAATAAAGATTTTGGGCTATGCTTAATGTACCAGTATTAAATCATTATTCCTTGAACAGCACTGCCTTTGCTGCTTTTATACACTAACTGCGTAAGGTAGACACAGATTTTTTTTAGCCCCCCCCCCACCCCACCCCCCCATTGTATGCAGCGACCAAAGCTCCCATAGTCCACCAGAAAAGTTTGAAAACTTGCACTCTGAGATCTAACTTGCCACATGAGAAGACCTCTGACTTTTAAGAAATTTTCCGGGGTAAAAAAAGCCATCTTATATGCCAGAATATGCAGTAATTATTCTTAAATATCTCATAACAACAAAATCACCTATCTACATTCATTAGTAATGGGATTATTACTACAATATCGCAATACATAGTTGTTTCATAGTCATCAGTGCCCCTTTCAAATTTCTATAATTTGACTCACTCAGTTTCTCATCTCAGTTTTCCTCATAAATGATCTACAAAAATTGAAAAATTCATCATAATTTTTTATAGCCTTTCTTGGTTCTTGCATACTCTTTCGTCAGCTTTATGTAAACTATCTTGGTACACAGACATACTGACCCATTATCCTTAAACTCAATCACCATTCTTTCTGCTCTTAACAAAAGGATTAGGAGGCACCCTTTTTCCCAACTGCTCTCGAGGCCCACCCACTCTCCTAGCCAATCGCAGAAGAGTGGCAGGTGAAAGTGTGTAGGAGGTCGCAGTCTCTCTCCGAATTTCGTGCCGTGAACATCGCTCTCCAGCTCGCAGTGTTGCCAAACTTAATCCGTGGAGATCGCACTCGTACTGCCTCACGTACAGTTATTTCCACGGACTGGCAATGCTGGTCGGCAGGATGGATGGATTTGCATTATGAACAATCTCATGTGAGATTTGAGGGAATGGGGCCAAATCTCAGGATACATATCTCATTAAGAGGGGAGGGTCTAAAAATTGCCAAAATTACCTCACCTAATTAGTGGACGATGATGATCTTACTAGATCATAATGATCATTTATCTCCATACATTTGAAGATATTATGCCCTTTTTTTTAGCTGAGAAATTTCTGCATAATGGCTATCTATCGGCACTCAAATTCAAAGATTCCTGTTTGATTGGGAGGATAAGTAATTTTTTCTGCCAAGGATTCTCATAGAAATTACTCTAACTTTACAAAACTATTCAGAAAAACATTTCCCTAGGGAATTCCAACCACGCATTCTGGGAGAATAAAATGTCAAGTGTCTAGAATTATGTTAAAAATTACAAACATCGTAAAAGATCCCCAAGAAAACATTGGGAAACTGCTATATACCAGCCTCCTAATTTGATATTGTTGCATCCTAGGAATGAAGCATGATACATTCCCTTATCCCTACTTAAAACGAGAGTAAAAGTGTTTCTGAGATATAGTATTAGGAGTACCTCCTTAAAATTATCCATCAAAATGTATTCCCCTCAACCTATAACAAACCCTACCCACTAAGTTTTTCTTGCTTTGGCCCAGAAGCTGTCCACCATTTTTATTAAAATATAGCAAAAAACATTATAGATCACTGCCAAACCTTGATTCCTTTTTCTTACCTTTAATTTAATCCTACAGTGTTCAGAAGGCAGGGAGTTGCACGCAATATAAGCATCCAAAGACATCTTGTTGAGCGGTTTTTCTACAGTTGTTTTACACTGAAAGCAATAGTACATAGGTAGCTGATTGCTAGTGCTGGGAAGATGTGATTTACTAAGGCGATCATTTCCACAGAATTTACAAGCAGGCCAGGTATAAGCAGTTTCCTCGTCCACACCAACAACATTTCCTATGATCAGAAAAAAATGGTGTAGAGCATGGTTAGAAGTGTACAGCATGGTTATCAAAAGAACAATTAAAATCAACCACCTAGGTAATATAAAAAAAATCTTCAAAGAGATTTCTCTCAGGCCTGAGTCACCTGCTCTAACTACCAGTGATTTTTAGTTTTTTTAGATTGTTGAAGTACTCCTTGGTCCCAAGTTACGCATCCAAATGAAGTGTTATTGAATTTGAAGATGAAAAAAGGAACATCTTCAGCACTCTAATCAATACCAATGGAATCCCCTTTTTGTTACTTTGATATGGCCTTTCACTCTACTTCCAAACAGTCAGACCTTCAACTCTTTGAATGTCTTCATACGATTCCTTATCTTCTCGATCCAAATATCCATTATCATCCATAAAGGCTCTTACAATTAGCTTTTCACTTAATGAACATCTTCATAAAATTCATACATGTATTTGGAAATCTTTCCAATTATGGCATCTATCCTTTTTACAGGATCCAGATGAGAGTTCTACATTCCCCTGCTATCATTAGGGCTGATCAGCTTCCAAAATTAAGTGAATGTAAAAGGTTATAGTTGGTCGGAATACCTTGAGATATAGTGGCTACTCGCCAAAAAAGTGACAATATATTCAAGTAATGAGGGGTTGCAGCATGTAGCAGAGTGGATGAGATCAGCCAGTTTAGAGTAGGTCAGTGTTCAGCATTGCACCGCACTTCAGCAGGTATGGTAAGAGTCATTTAGGGGAGTCAAATTAGGGGTGGCCAACCAGCTACCCACATGCCGTACACATTTTTCCCACCAGCATAATTCAACACATTTTTAAAAATATTATTATTTTACAATGGCTATAGCAGTAAAAGCAATGAATTAAATATGCATTACTTGCACATTCATTCATTCAAAAAGCAACTGTACATGATTTCATGAGTGGCCAGCTGAGTAATAATACATTTTCAAAGTGCTCCACAAGTTCATTTGGTTGGCCACCCATGCTCTAAATGATGTTGTATTAACCCGTCAGCGCCCAAAGTTTTTTTTTTATTCACAAATATTTCACTTTTAAAAATATGATACATATGACCTTAACACAATGAACAATTCAAACTGACTGAATAATAGAGGAAACCTTCTACTAAGTATGTGCACCAAAATGTAGGCTACAATACGCATATTAAATGCATTGCAGGAGTATTGGCTCTGCACTGCACTGGGTGCCATATGGCAACAGTGGGCGTTGACGGGTTAACAGTCCTCAGGGACCTTGTGAGCACACTGGGTGTCTTACAAGAGTTGCATGGAAGGGGAGGGGGTGACTGTACGGAGTGAATTCAGAAAAATTTTCTTGTCTAATATCCTGAACAGTAACAGTAAACTGACTGCAGAATTACATAGACAAGTAACTGGAGTTTCCAAATCAAGTTGTTTCCCCTCAGCCATAAAAAAGAAAACCTTATCATTTCAATGCTCTTCATTCTTCACCACCTTAAAATCTGATGTTACAAAGGAAAAGAATAAATTCAAAAATATACTAATGCTTTTTTTAACTTATGATTCATGAAACAGTAAGTGGCTATGATGATGGGAGCAATAATAATGCCACTTATGATTAGAGATGCTCCCAAGTACGAACAACATATATTTAGACAAAACACCCATGTCCAGACAGGACTAGAAACCCATGACCTTCAGTTTGGCAGGCAAGGACTTACTTAGCCCCACCACAGCAATGATTGAATAAACAAGTGACTAAATGGTAAAAGCATATAAAACTCTAGTTTTTACAATCCCCTGCTTACCTACAACAGAGACAACATCACCAGGCATTGAGTTGTGCTGCAATGGAGGGACACGAGGAAGAGGGGAAGAATGAATGAAAGCCAAGACTTCAGCATGGGCTGCCATCCAAGAAGGTGGAGATGCTTGAGCTCCATCAGCATGGACATGGCTGAATTTATCACAGATTAGTTCACCTGAAACCAATCCAGTTTGAAATAAACCCGATTAATATGTCACATGTGACTTGCATCCATTTCTAAAACTAGCACAAGGTGTAGCCAAGGCAGCACCAAATCAGGCAACTAAGAATATTCAAGGATTATCATATGAATCATATATCAGTTTCAAATAATTTTTCAAAATTAAACATCCATAAATGATTGGAAGAACACTGCACAATTGAGAGCAATAAGAACTTTCCATTTATGGCCAAACATGATATGCTGATGAGACATTAAGTGAGAGGATCTTTAGAGAAATTATGCAATAAGTTTAACAGACATGGAATTTTCATGGAGGTCCATCTACAAAGCATAGTTATTAAAATGATATCATACTGCAACTGCAGAAAAATGTGCTCAAGCCAAATTCGAATATTTCAAGTTAGAGCACTATTAACAGTTTCTGGGTCCACTTCAAGAAGTGAGTAATATCCATGGTTTAATAATTTTAGTAGTGTCCAAAAATATTTTCTGGTTAATGAAATGGCATTTTCGAAACTATCTGCATCTTCAGTTCAAAGCTGGAGCCAATCAAAGTTAGCATATTGTATTTACTTGGAAAAAAGCTTATAGAGCCATCAAAAACTCAAGTCACGTATGACCTTCTTTCTAAATAATTCCTACTTTGTTAATGTGTAACAAACATAAAAAGGAAATAAGAAAATTTCCTTACATACACCCAAAAATAAAGTGAGCAGTCACCTATGAATTATTTGTGATACGCAGAATAATCTCCCTTTCCATAGATAAATTTCTTACTTACCTAAAGCAAATTGATATGTTTGCACTCATTCACATAGATAAAAAGGTAGAGGAATATTATACTTAAATGCAAAATACTTGCCACCGAAATACTCAGCATCCTGAAGACAAAGCACAGGTACTGAAGCAGAAGAGAAAGGATGAAAAGGCATGGTAGCCAAGAAGGGGGACACATAGCATGTTGGCCTTATGGATACTGGCAACCAAAGGGGAGGAATTTCATCTTTGCAGTTCAAGGCACAAAGAGAGGGGTCTGTCACAAAAAGACGGCATGGGCTATCTTGGCCCGATGCCTGGGAAAAAAGAACTTTCACCAAAACTGTGACTCTGTTCCCATCATTTGCCTTGGTTGTACTCTCCTGAAATGAATGAATAAAAAGTAACTTAACCACGAGTGCCTACCATCAAATAGAAATCAATGAATAATGTGCAGGCAATTGACATCCATATTAGATTGATTGACATGACTAAAAATTCAACCATGACTTCAGTAACCTGCATGCACAAAATATTTTAGTCTTAACGAAGCATTTGGGAATATATCGGCATCACAACCTGTGAAATGAATACTATAAATAAATGGTGCAATAGAAATGGTATGTGTATTTTAAATAAATAATGATGGACAAAATGAGCGATCCTAACCTGCTCAAACCATAATTACCTAATCAGTGGCGGATACAGATGGGGGCACGTGACCCCCCCCCCCCCCCCTCTTGCGGGTCCACCCGAACATAGCAAAACCACAATTGTAACTTTTTTATACTATAAGATGGCATTGAATTTTACATGTGTATAATCACTTAAAATGTTCTTATACTCTGCCTGTGACTTGATCATTTTTTATTACGATAAAAGTAAAGACAACTCAAAATATATTTTGCACCCCCCACTTGAGTTTTTTCTCTATCTCCTACTGCCTACATATTAATAAGAAAGCATACACTGTAATAATCAGCTTCGTTAACAGCCACCAGAAGCTTTATAGCTACTAATTTCACTAACTAAATGAAACACTTTTAGTATCCCAAGGCACATGGCAATAATTTTATATTTCCATTTTTATAATCTGTAAGTAGTGCCCAATAGCTAGGAGAAATTCTCTGGCAAAATTTTGTCCATTCATTTACTGAGCTGTATAGACTATGAATTCTCACCTTTCCTTTCCATTCTTGAAGTACATCATAGAGATTCTGAACCAATGGCTGAGACCATGAGGAAATTCTGATTACATCACCATTTAATCTCTCGAGAGATCCACCTTTCTGATAGGCAAACGTGTACACAAATAGCTGTCCACTTTTGTATCTTTCATCACAGCCACCATCCATTCCTTCCTCCATTTCATTGGACTTTCTTTCTTTATGAATGGCATTTATCACAGTTGATATACCTCTCGGCCTATCGGTAAAGAAGAGGAAATCCTCTGATTATATTTAAATTTCAGATAATGGGTGAGGTTTAAGAACTTATAATTACTAATCGCATCACTCACTGATTAACACAATGCCAACTATTCAAATTGATGCTCGTTGAGAAAATGATAAGGCAAAACACAAAATGGACATGCATAACAGTGATGTTGGCAATGGGAATAACCAAAAATGGGGTAAAAATGTGGCCTGATTTGGATACAAACCTAGAATTAGCTTACAATCTATGACATCTTATCTTAGGTGTAATCTTATGAGTAATCTAGGGTGGATATTTTTCAAAAATAAATGTACCAGCAACATGCATTATCCAACCTAGCAATAAGCGGCTAATGACGATGCTAGTTGGAATAGAACTTCAGGGGTATAGACTGTAAATCTGATTTAATGCAGACAGGGTACATGTATTCATAAATTTACTTTGGTTGACAAACTATTTTTAAACTTATTAGTTTATGATGATTGTTATAAGAACCAAGCCTCATTCCCTGTTTATACGTATGTATCTATGAAATTAAATATATACATACATTAAGATATATCACTCAATAATCAATTTCATTCATACGTTTCTCAATTGTCTAATATTTGCTGATACCCAAGTTATTTGAACGTCATGGCTGGTCGCAGGATGAAAGTATTAAGAATATTCCTGATTTATTATAATGTATATTTTGATTTGAAAGTTTGTAGCCACCATCTAGTCTACCAAGTTTTGTGTAAGATACAGTAATTTATCCTTGTCCATTTGACACAATCACATAAAAACTCATCCACTACAGCAGGACATAATAGCAATAAATCAAGTTGCCAATGATAATGTAACTTACTAACAACAAAACTGGATTCCAAGAACTAAAAAATGCAAAACTAAGATTACATACTCATTATGCAGGAAAGAGTAGAGGTTCAAAATATCCTTAGCTAAAAAAAAGTAAAGAGTTGATTTTACGCATTGGGCAGCATCCCAATACAAGCTTATTGACACTTCTTTTGACCTCCTTTTTTTAATAGTCCTTTTCTTTATAACAAATTTGTATACATAATCATTATGATAGGAACCATCTTTTAAATTACTTGACAGAAACTCCACAAGACCAAAAAACATATTTTGACAGATTTATCTACGAAAGGCTTTTAAAAATATATAAAATTTGACATTTCTTTTTTTTAATTTTACATAGACTACCATCCCCTGGAACTGCTTTGAAATTTTTTCATCAAAGCAATAGTTATCCACGTTCAGGCCTCCAGGTGATCGCAACAAACCACTTTTTTGGTATACAGGGTCGCCAACTTCGGGTGCCTCGTGGGACCCTTTCCAGGGGTCAGATTAGGTCAAAGGAGGTCAAAAAACATGTAGTGGAACATAGCACAAAACAAAACACCTCCCCTAAACTTCTTAATCCTTCCATTATTTTGAACCCCTCAAAAAAAGTTCATTAGAGGTGTGGAACTGGAGGAAATCATCATTAGTGGAGTATTTGGGAAGACTATCTAGGAAAGTGAAAGGTCGAAAATTAAATTAATCGTTAATCAAATGACAGATACATGAGGATCTATCCTGGCATCAAGTGTGAATTTTTTTTTTTTTTAAGATGAAAATTATGTCATATGCCACTTAGGAATGAGGCCTGTTAAGATGAGTACTTACATGGTTGCTACATCTGTTGCTCTCAAAATTAGGGCAACTGGGTAAAAAAATAAAAACTAGTGGAGACTGAATCCTGTTCTCTCATACATAATGCTACATATTTTTTATTCACATTATGGCTACTTAGCAACAATTTTAAATAATTTTGCGTCACTGAGGAAAGCACAATTGAGCTTAACTATCCATTCCAATGTAGGAAAAAGAACAAAAGCATAATTGAATGAGGTAAACAATTATTTACGACCATACACTCACATAAATTTTACCCAACTTACAGCACTAACATATAGTTATTCATATTTTACCTTGGATTCTGCGTAATGCTTTATTTGTAACTTTTCTGCCTATTCTGTTGAATAACTAGTTCATTAGAGGTGGGGAACTGGAGGAAAACATCATTAGTGGAGTATTTGGGGAGACTGGCTAGGAAAATTATAGGTCGGTAATTAAATTAATCGTTAATCAAATGACAGATACTTGAGGATCTACAATATTTGCCATCGTGTTTAGCTTAACCATTTAAAATTGTTTTGACCTAAGTCAATTCAGACCTAATATTGGGGAAAAAGCACTAAATGAGGACACAGGGACCCTTGTATTCACCTCCATTTCCATTTTACATTCAAATCAATACAGCCATCAAAATGATAAATTAATTAATCTTTCATACCTGTTTCCCTCAGACCTTTTCAAAATTCGGAGACCATTGATGCAAAATATAGCTCCCTCACAGAGTAATGGCCCAACATATGTGATACCCCACCAAGGTCCTTCACTGAGTTCACTTCGGGGATCAGGCTGATTCAGGGATAAAATTTCAGGTTGAGATTCAAATTCAACCTCACAAAATTCTCCTGATGCATCCTGGAGTAAAGCAGACCACCTCTTGGTTGAACTTTGTGCCAAAGAGAGAGACCTTTTCATTCCTGATGATGACTGCTGAGCACCTCTAAATACAAAATAATTCATAAATATATACCATTAAAAACCACTATATTAACTTAATTGTTCATGTGAAAGACCAAACACCAGCAAGAAATTATTGAAATCATTTCAACCAAATAACAGAAATTCACCAAACATTCATTATCAGAGACATAATTTAAGTTAATCTTCAGGAAAAATCACAAGGAGGATCACTGTTTTGTAGAGTCAACTAATACTTTCATTATCGTTTCAGATTAGGAAGTGTAGAATATTTGCAATCCACACTACAATAAATTATCTAATCTTTGTTTTATAACTTTGACCACCTCAGTATTCTTCACTATTTGTCACTGAAGTTTGAAGAACCCCAAAATTCCCTCTCAAAAAATTGAAATATTGAAGATACACTTTAAAGATATTATTTTAGACTATATGAAGTGTGGAAATGCTAACTTATGCCTAACAAGTATTTTTTACGCCCGTTATTGTTGATTGTTATGCCCACTACTATTAATTATAAGATTTTTTTATTGAGCTCAGAGTAATAATTTAATAACCTTCCAAACAGGGCTACTAAAAAACCCGTAGCTATCAAATGGATGCTGAAGGGTTCCATCTGAATTTCAGGATAAAAGAATTACCAGCTCCAAGTAACGTATCATGCATGAAATTACTGTATGTGTCTGAATATAGTCCCCCATTTTTTTTCAAAAATGCCCATGATAAAAGTTAAGGGGGGGACTATATTAAAACCCATTTTTTTTCCCGAAACCCAAGCCAAAAATTTAGGGGGGTGGACTATATTAGGAGGAATACGGTAATGGTTATTTCATAGATGTATTTCAATTAATGCTGACAATAATTTTTTCCAGTTCCATTTCCACTAAAAGATTCCACCAAATTTAAATGCAATACATAATACAAAGAATGATTTACCTGTAACAGAAGACTCTTTGCACCATTGCAATCAGAGATGTGTCACACACTGCACTGCCCTCCCTCTGTGAATGGGCTGCAACAACTTGTGAAATTGTTCCCTGCATTTTCTGTTCACTCTCATATTGCTTGCTACCCTCAAAATCAATATTAGGTAACTGAGTCAAAAGCAATGGAGGTTCTATCATGCCTTCCTTCTCTTTTTCACTAGAGTCCAACACTAAGCATGACATGACTTTGCTCAAGAATTCAAGGCCACCAAATTCTAACCTGAATGGGCACTCCCTGTCCTCTTGTATGCATTGCTGACCTAAAATAAATTACTTTTATTTAGAAAGAACTATTTAAAAGTTAGGAGCAGAAATTTAAAAAATCAGTGAAAACTGAATCAATGTTGACAGATCATAAATGTAAGGCTTTTTTCTAGCATAAGACCCATAAAGCAGCAAATCATATCTCAAATATGACCTTTAAATAATTACACATAATAATCAGAACATTTAGTGCATAAGAAAATATAGTGTTTTCAACATTTTATGCAAAGTTAAAAATGTCAAGTTTCCATTCCGAAACTTATTACACTGTTCCTACCCTCAACACAATGGCAAGTGAATGTCTCAGTTACAATTTTCTTCTCTAAAACCTTCACTGGATGCTGAACTCCAAGAGAGGGTATAGTTTTAATCAAATTAGCACCAATCAGAAGGGTTGTATTCTTGTTTATCAGCAAACTTTGCCTGAAATATAAACAAATAGAATAAATTCAAGTACCGTGTAACACAAAATCAATTCATAGTCCACAGTCTAGGGTATAACATATGAAAATTCCATCTAAACTGAAAGAATGTTACGGTCTCTTTATTTAAAAGTTTATTCATAAATGACACAGATAAGAAATTATTTTTAATTTTTGAAAACTTTTTGACCCAAATTGCATAATACAGAGGTTAAGGAGGTATTTTACATGAACGAATCGTGAAAATTTATCAATGGCTATGCCAGTTTGCATGATTTATCATGAGATGATATTTTATTCAGCACCTATAAGTAAAAATGAAAACATGCATAAAACCTTAACAATCATTTTCACTAGAGACAGTACATTCTTAAGAGTAAGATGACAGGGAAAAAATCATTCTCCAACCACTAGAAGATATTGCAGATATCCAAAAACCACTACCTCCCAATTTTAAATCCCACCTCTTCAGATTCACTTGAGAAAGCGACCAGCATCGGTCGGGAAACGTTGGGGCCACCCAAAATCTGACGCGGCGACATAGCCCAAAAGTTTTAATTACACAATTTTTCTTTAGTTCACAAACGTCACAACGAATTGCACTCATACACATGCAAGTTGAGGCATCCAATGAGATAAATGCAACTCTCATATGGACGGACGTTTATGGCTGGAGTTTTCCATTGCCAGTTTCATGACACTTCATTTAAACACCATATGATTAGCATGGCAGTAGGTGTCTCCAAATCAAACGTTTTATACTATTCTAATGTTTTTTATTATCCCAGAATTCAATAACCTCCTGAATTTTCCAGCGGCTAGTTTAAAGAGGCAGGTGCAAATGGTACTTGATGGAATCTTACACATCCATTTCAGGCCAGACTTTCACTGAATGTATTTCTACTGGAAAGATGGCATTCAACTAAACAGTATGAAAACAAATTTTTAGTGGTCTACGTTAAAAAAAGAGTATCATAGGTCTCTGAATGCATCCATCACCTTTGACTTTGGCAGTTGACTTGGGCAGAAAAGTCAAAAAACAAAATCGTCAAAATTGTTAGGCAAAATAACCTCTTGATGTAAGCAAAGGTTGAAAGGGTAAGGGGAGGTGACCAATTATGCTACATAAAGAAACTCAGCCTTATTTTATATTGGACGAATGGTTTAAGAAAACAGCATTAATAATGAAACAAAAGGCCAATGAAGGAGAAGGTTGCAAAAAGCCCATAAAAACAATCAGAAATATAACCAGACCAGTTGTGGTATCTATAGAAACCAGATGATGCTGCAGACAGTGGATCTGAGTGCTAGGACAACAAAGCTTCTAGCATGCAGTGGTTCTTAAAACTAACAGCTGGAAATGATTCAAGATATGAAAATTAATTTCTTACAGCCTTGTAAAATGTTTATCTAGAGCATAAATGGGAAACTTAACCATAATATCAGAAGATTAATGCAAGCTCAGCATTAACAGCAAAAATATATTTTTTCCCAAGAGTAAATTCAATTTGAGAGATGCTTATATTGCTGATTTATGACCAGAAAGAAATATTTCCATTGTATTTGGTATGACAAATGAGTAGATGCAAACTATTTTTATCAATATTCCACTAAACATGAGTTTTTTCCGCAGAAATTTTTTATAATTCATAAGCATGGAAAAAATAAACCTCTGAAAATAATACCATGGTGGATAGACATGAATGATGCATCCTGGCTTAATACTTCTTTCTCCAACAGATGAAGGTTCGAGTAAAAGGACTGCATTTTCCAAAACATGCTGTCCTTTGGATAACTTTGGTTTGGAGTCAACACAGCAATGGACCAAAATCTTTGATGCCTCCGTCCAGAGAGACATTACTTGCAGGACAAGATGTACATCAGAAGAGGAGCTTGATTTTCCCATTTGCTCGTGGTGCCACATTCTCTGCCATGACTGTTCCCGATTAAGAAGCCTTTGCAAACGCATTGCAAGACCACCCCTAAAATGAAATTAATAATAATAACAGGATTAGATTGCTGGAAAAATTGAATCAGTTAAGAGAAAAATCAAACTATACCTCCCAGAATCACAATATTTTCCACGAAAAAGAGCACATCAATGAGAAATGTCTCTTCAATGACTTCACTCATGATGTAAACAAAATTTCAAAACGCTTCATCCAAAAATATTTATGGATGCAGGTTAGGAACATGACTTACGGAGGGTGTTTTAAGGAAAGAGGAGAGAAATAGGAGAATTGTTTTGCTTCAGATTTCAGGGTAAGGAAAAATGTGGGAAGAAAGTCCTAAACATGTTGGGCTAAGGTAAGAAACTAATATTAAAAGCTTGGAAGGGAAGATGGACAAATAAGATTAGGGTAGCAAACTATAGGGTAAATACTCAATTTTTTTACTTTCTGCATGGATTGAACAGCAAAAATAAAAAAACAATATCAAAGAAGTATGTAACTTCTTTTCAATATATGTACATATGTAGATTACATAAATAGTTCTAGTACCACAAAAATGTGTTCACTCATAAAAATGACACTAATAACGCAATGATATTTCCATAAGGTAATTCTTCTAGTAATTACAGAGCAGCTATACAAACAGCTGGGGTGGGATTATAGCAACAAAATATGCTTTTCTTCTTGTCACCATTATCCCTTCACAGCTGAGAACTTATTTGACCATTGATTGCTGAGCAGATAAAATAGCTGTTCCCCTTTACAACCCACACACTTGCCCTGCTATACAATGGTGTCTCTTGAGTGTGAATCATCAGAAATACCCTTTATTTCATTAAGGGTGATGCAGCAGCTTTTTGTTCAGCGTTTTCCTTTCTGACCCAACAACCTTTTCCCCTCCTCTCATTCAACTCATATACCTATCATGGAAAACCTTTTGCCAATTGATGAAGCCATTTCATATTTTTTAACTAGCATGTAAATGCTATGAATCAATTCAGTAGCATTAGATGCTCTAAATCTAACTGCATACACTTTCTGGCCAAGGTCAAGGTGGAAATTCTCCACCGATATTCTAAATTCAGTCAGGTTTTCACCGCAAAGTGATCAGCATACATTTTTTAAATATATACATTGAGGACATCAGTTCATCAGTGATTTCTCAAGCACATGGAAGCTCATGTGTGTCTACGTTATGGCATTTAAAAACTTCAAATTAATGATTCTTTAAGTTCTCCAGGAACACACAGGGTGCATTCCGAAAGTAATGCAATTATTTTTTAAAATTAATTTATTGAGCATATTTACAGAATCACTTTAAATTCTTCAAAGTATGTACTGCCCTTGGGCTTTTACATATTTTTTCCAGTGACTCTGCCATGACCAGTGTGCACCCAGGAAGGAGGACCTCTCAAAAGGTCCTCGTAACAACTGATTGTGTCTCTTCTAAGGATGAAAAATGGGTTCATTTCAGGGGTGCCTCAATTTGAGGTAACACAAAGAAGTCTGCTGGGGCAACTTCAGGACTATAGGGGTTTGGGACAGCATTTGAACCTTGTGTTTTGCCAGGAACTCGCAGACTCATAGAGCGCTGTGGCATGGCGGTTTGTTGAGATGGATTTGCCAATAGCGGAGATGTCTTTTCTCGTCCTAATGACCTTTTTTTCGGAGTCATGTACATGTAATAAGCAGCATTAACTGTCAGTCATTGAGAAACAAATTCCTTAAAGATCACTCCTTTGCTGTCTAAAAAGACAATAAGCATTGATTTCATTTGTGATTTGTTCATTCTTGCAATTTTGGGGATTTACCTCTTCCCGGCCCTTCTTAAAGGCCTTTAACCACCTCAAAGCATGTGAGTAGGACAGAGCAGAGTCCCCGTAAGCCTTACGCCTACTTCAAGTTGTTTGATCCCACTCCGACCAATAGGAGCGGCAAAGGAAATTCAATTGCATTACATACTTTCGGAACACACCCTGTATATATTAAGGTCCTCTCAATATCATAACATTTGAAGTGTGTTAAGATGAGGCCATCATGAAATTTCATATTAATGTAAACCAAAGCATGAACATCACCTGTCATCAAATTAAACCGAGTTGATAATCATCATTGAAAAATAGCTAATGGAAAGAGAATAGACTTTTTTGCTCCAAAAAATGAGCTGATAGTGGAAAATAACTTGCTTTTTAGGCCTCTTCCTTTTCCCTCCAGATTCAGGATCCTCCACAGGAAAAACGGCTCTCTTGTTAGGTGTCTCCATTGAATGAGGGGGTAATGTTAAACATGGATTAAAAGTATCATCTCCAACTTCCTGAGCTTCATTTGCTGGTAAGGAAGGAGATCCAGACATAGTTATGATAGCAGATAAGGGTAATTCTTCATTTTCTAATCTGGCATCAACTTGAGAATCACCATTCTGAAATATGATACAATAATAAGCATACAATGAAATGAAAAATAACTGAAAGTATTTTCCGCATGAAATGTAGGTAAATGCTATACTACCTATGCATTCCACACCACCCAGTTTAACAGTAAAAATTTAACATTTTTTGCAGAAAATTAACACAACCTACATGTTCAACTGTTTTATGGCGGCATTATCAAAACCAAGTAATGAACCCTGCTCCATTGTAGGAAAACATACCTAGCAGTTATAATACATTGCTTCCCCTTCGGGAATCATTTCCATTTATAATTTTCTAAAATTTTATACTATATATATTTTTTATACTTTTATATATAAAATAAAATATGACGAAAAAATCAAGGTCTAGTCACTTAGGTGAAAAAGACATGAAACAGGTGTTCAACTAATCATTAAGTGGAAACAAAGGAAATCCCTTTCTCTCATACATTTCGAGGCTTTCAACAGAGGAAAATAATTAGTTTAAACATAAATCAAATATATAGTCAGGTTTGCCCTGAGCTAAAGACAATAACTTCAACCAGATTACTCTAACTACAAGCATGACACACATTATGAACTATTTTGGACTGATGTTGGACCATTTCATTGGCCATGAACTGCCAATAAAAGCCCATAATGACCCAATATTGTCTACCCCAAAAAACTCAACATGGGCTACCACATCATGTTTTTAATGGTTAATATTAGAATTCGTTAATATTTTATGCCCCAGCACACATATTTTCGTGATAGCCTTCCTACTTACATATACGAGGCCCACTTATTTGAGTCCAGGCACATCAATGTTTTCATACGACTATGTGCTATAATAAATATCAAGAGTCACAGAAGGGATATTGACTCCCCCCCAACATATACCATTGTGGGGGGGCTTGTCCCCCCCACAAAAAATCAAATATTGACAATTCAATGGTTCTCATACTGGGTGGCTACTAAGGAAGTCTTTTAGGCTCACCAACAATAAGTCTACTCATAAAATTGTTTCACCATTATGTACTGCGGGGCCAGAGCGACCCGAAAAATTCTTAGGACAAAGAGTGAAAGAAGAGCAGTTCTTCAAAAATTTTTTAGGGAATAAACGTCAATTAATTCTTTTTTAATACACATAAAATCACCTAATACCTTTTTCATGTTACGCGACTCGTCACTTCCTGAGATTTCCAAAATATCTTGTGAACAGCAAGACTCTACAAGAGAGGAAACCCTGGCTGATGGCAAGGCTGGGCATAACAATCCATCCATTACTGTGCTCACAGGCTTGATGTTCAACGAATTTAAATTCATATTTTCTAAAAATGGAGTCATGCCAGTGGGTTGAAAATTCCCTCCATCTTTCAAAGGTGTTATCATCTCAGCACTAGAACATGATAAACTGTTATCGAGCGAAAATTTGCTCTCTAGTCTGCACTTCACAAAACTACTGGGAGTATTGACAGCTCCCACAGATGCTCTATGTATTTTCTTCATAAACTTTCTTTCAATCACTGGTGAAAGAGGGACGTCATTCAAAGACCTTCTTCGTTTCCGTCTCATTATCACAGGGGAAGATGGCAAGGTAACATCTGCAGGTTGCAATGAATTATCATCTTTCGGAGAGCCAAATGAATCGTAAAGTTCCTGCTTGAAGGACTGTTTGCAGCTGTTTTCTCTTTCACACGTTTCGACATCCTCCATATATCTTGAATATAAAGGAGTAGCATGACCTGAGGAGTGGCTGATACATTCATCGAAATTTAATCGAGTCACTACTTTCTTTCTCTTATTTTTTGCTTTGCAGCTTTCTTCATCTGAAGACGAACTCCATAAAATTTCCACAGCACCGTCACATTCCGGAGTAAACTGCAGGGTAGTTCCAGGCTTAACTGAATCTTCCGATGTAAAACCATCCATACAGCTTTCCCAACCCTGTCCAATTAAATTTTATCCATAAACACAAAATGCTCGAGTGCAACATACATTACACCATAAGGTAATACCTGTATTTACCTTAAAAGCTGGATTGTGTTTTTTCATCCTGGGTATTAAAATCTTGCGGCACATACGAATTATATATTCATTACGCGAGGAGTTAGAGATATTTTGTGGCCAAATGTAGCTAATTTAACAATTAAATTAAAGTCAAAGCCAAATTTTATCATGACTTTCCTTCCAGAATGTCGTCAACCACACCACACATGATACTTGTTTTCTTCCATTGCCGCGCTTTGTTAACAGTTGACATACGAAATCTCCATCACAACAACATCACAGGTGGACTTCCGCGACGTAAACTTTAGAGCTACAGGAATTTATTATGAATCGCCTCTCAGGGCTCAAGAGGTGGCAACAGCATCATTTACTTATGCAGTGTAACTTTGTGTAGTTTTTTATCGGGATACGCTGTTATTTTTTCACTGAAAACGTAATGGAGATGTTGGTAAAGAAAGTTATTGTTTTTCTTTGGGGAGAATAATTTCATGATGTGATCAATGGTGAGTGATATTGAGAATGAAAATAATGTTGTAATCGACATCCCTCTCCTTTTCATAATAAATCAAAAGCGTCCTGTACTCCGTACCCTCCGTACCTCGCCCGAGTCTCGCTGGCCTAATTCGCCTATCTGCGTCGTTGACGCACTTCCCCTCCATCTCATTCCACTGCAAGCCCTCCCCCTTTTTCCTCCCAGCCACAATAACGTCGGTCCTTCGTAGAGGAGATTCACTGTACAAACCGCGCGTGAGAGGCACGAGTCGACTGCAGAGGAATTCCATCCAATTCACCATCATGGACAATCGAAGTTCTTGGTCGGTTTTTCGGATGTTATTCATTCTCATCATCGCATTATGGTATCTATTCGGATTTCCCATCGCCGCACAAGTATTCACCGTGGCTGCGGCAACTTTCTTCGCGACAGGCCGACGCTACAGGTGGTTCTATATCCTCTACAAGACGCTACCGCGAGATGTTCAGTGAGTACTCGCTGTTTCTGCTCTCGTAAGCTTTTGCGTTACAAATCTTAGACAAATACGGTGATTCTCGTCCTTCAGAATTATGCCTTTTACTATACCAAATCAAATTTCTGCCCGAGAGTGAGAATGAAATTCTCTTATCCATTGACCGGCTTCGGTCCAGTCAACGCCCCTAAAATGGTATATCTGAAGGAGCTGTTATATCTGTCAGGAAGATCCCGATAAGTGTTACGTATCGGGCTCAACTTGAAGTTATTTAATAATTTTATCATTGTTGTACGCTAAGTTGTAGTCTGAAATATTTTTTTCTGTGGGGGAGGGGAGGGGGTATTCATTCCACGGGGGTTGATTTGGAGGGACTACACCCAAGACCGTATTTCCCAAACATTCCACTCCCTCGCTCACTAGGGCCTTGGCTGTACTTACCTAAAACATAATAATTTCTCATGCGAAGTAAATTAATTAATTATTTACTTGATTAAGGCAGTATTGTTATCTCAGTCAGTCTTACTGATATCAGTATCCACTGGTTAATTGGTGTAAGGCCGTTGAATTTATTCATTCTCTAAGCTTAAGACGTTTAGTGAAGTTTATGGTCTGTCAATGTAAACATCGTGTAGATGCACATGTTCAAAAATATCCGCTCTACTTCGCGTTTTTATTTTTCTTTGTCCGTTAAGTGCGCCTTGTACTTCATGAATCGCGGTGCTTTTATGCTATTGCCAGGTACCCGAAGTCTGGGTCACCTACTTGACGTCTAGTCGCTGTAGTATACTTCAGTCTGTGGTGGCGTAATACTAACGCCTGATTTAAAGAGGGTCGAGGTTTGGGGAGAGGGGCGGCGACGAGAAAGGCGAGTTGGGCAGGGGATGATGTGGTTCACCATTGATGAATGAGGAAGAAGATACGGGCGTTTTCAAGTCATGGAACGGAAGGGCAGAACAAGTGACCATCTGTCTCGGGAGGGGGGTGTGTAACAAGGCCGGCTCCTCGATGGCCGCTGCATCCCAAGGGTTTTTAATTTCCGCCCCGAACCCGATTGTGTTCCGGAATACCTTCCAATGAACCTCATACAAAAAGCATTGTGCTTCATTTGTAAACACCCCTTCGGTGCTCCCCCCTGTCATTTGTTTTTAAACCGGAGGACTTCTCCCGGCTGAGTGCTATGTGAATGACGTAATGGCTGCATATCGAGAGCAGAAAAAGGAATTTCGTATTCGGAATCGTTTTTCCACCATTGCAGCTTGATTTTTATTTCGAGCACTCATATCGCTCTGGTTACGATTACATAGAGACAATAATGTAAAAAGGATGGCAAAACCATCAATAATTTTTCCCTGAGAAATACCTGTGTTGCAGTGCCAGTTTAAAAAATGCTCTGATATGTAGTTTGCATGTACTAGTGAGAAAAGTGTTTCAGTTTTTTAAAAAGTGCTTACTTACCTATTCCTTTATGAAATCTGATTTATCTTAGCGGTTTTATCTTCATTTTCGAAACTATCCTACCAGCTACGCGTGTAAGATAAACTTTTGATTGGAGTCAGCTTCCATGCTAACGTTTCGTCGTTGGAACGGGACATGCTTAGTTTAAAATGTAGATACCATTCAGGCGGTTCTGCATATATCTATCCTGCGGAAGATTGGAGGTGAAATCGGAGTTTCACTTCACGACTGCTGTAAAGGCTGTTTTTATATTACTAGCATATTTATTTATGGAAATCGCGAATAGTTTGGTAGATTTACACACCCGCCTACTCGTCGCATTTCGCCGTCGGAATCCGTCTTCGCCGGTACATTCCGATGCCTTAGTGCATCGCTCGAGGAGACGGATGGCAGTGCTCCTTAAAGATCTTTAAATATCCCCCGCCA
The DNA here is from genome assembly GCF_921293095.1 of Ischnura elegans. Lineage (NCBI taxonomy): Eukaryota > Metazoa > Arthropoda > Insecta > Odonata > Coenagrionidae > Ischnura > Ischnura elegans. The sequence continues at coordinate 103,086,333 of NC_060248.1, read as the reverse complement.
TCAATCGGTCAGTCCCTACGACTCACTGAAATGTATAGTGAATGCGAGCTTCTGTGGACACGGGTAGCATTATTCCTTGTCGTTAGCCCCTCAATCAAGGAAGCCTTCTATTCATAATGACACCGTCGTCATTGCTAAGTTTCAAATTGAAAATTCTGCGACGAAAAATTATGTTATTGTGCATCGAAAAAAGTGCTAATAGTTTCTTCCACTTCATTCGATGACTGATAGTTAAGGTCAATGTAAATTTTTTTGCTGTTCAATTTTCAATACTTATTTTTTTGCGTAGAAAAAAATTGCGTCATCGAACCTGCTCTAGGTGAAGCCAAAGAAAATTTGTTTATCCCTACTCATTAGCCTCTTCTGAATTATAAAAATTAGTTTTTAAATTTATTTATTGTACAGTTAAATTTTAGAATCCTTTATTTCCTGTCGCAAACTTGGTCGAATTATTTTCATCTCATTAAACCGACCAATCCAAAGGGCCTTCTTCGTTACTAATATTCAGTGGCGCCGACTCCATGGGGCCTGAGGAGGCCCGAGCCCCCCCCCCCCAAAAATTCGTTACAGATTTGAAGAAAAAATGTCTGAGGCTAGTCAATTTTCCCCGTAGTGTCCAGATATCGAGATTCGAGATATGAGGGTACTAATTTTGATCATATGACTCCTCTAAAATGCTTAAAAAACTTCAAATTCACTACTTATAAAATTTACCGGGGCAAGGTACCCGGCATGGGCCCCTCAATCTATTTTTCAAGTCGGCACCCCTGCTAATATTTCATGGAGAAAGTCGCTAGTCAGTTTTTATTTGCCAGCGGTGGTGCAATCCGTTCAGAGTTCACTTTGTAGGCTAAAATACTAAATACAAATTTTCTGCAGTGTAAACCATCGTAGCTCGCTGATGAGACTTCCAATCAGAAGAAAATTAACCATAGATCAGTTCTCTCTGTTCGACGCTAACTTGGGCGCTGGTCGGTCTCAGTTTGAAGAAACTGTATTTGTTCTGGCGATTTAATTCCAAAGTATTAACAAATTACGTTTTATAGAAGGCGGAATCAATGTGGTAAACTTGTATTTTCTTGGCACTGGCCGATGCATTAAAATGTTTGCCACTCAAGTGAGAGTTGAGAGGTCTTTAATTACACTACTCTTCCCCAATCGCCGAATTTAAAAGCGTAATTTTCACTTACTGTTAGATTCGTGAATATGAGATGTATGTTGACGGCTGCAGAGTCGCAGTTTTTGTCGCTCTCTCTCTCTCTTAGGTTATCTGTTATCGGTGGTAGTCCGTAAAATGCAAAATTGTCGCCAACGAAGTTAATACTCTCTGGATTTGTTTTTTGAGGATGTTAGCATCTTTCGTGAAACACTTAGGTGAAATCTTCTAAATTTTATTTGATTGAACTGCCGGCACACTTTCCCCTTAAATCACATGAGTCATTGTCAAAAGTTATGAGTCATAGAGTGAGTAATGAGTGCGATAGTTGCACTTTAGGATTACTCTGAGAATTGAAACGCGTTGCACGATGAAAATTTTTGTGAAGTGCACCAGTATGTATTTTATTGAAACCCTTCACTACTTTGAATCCTGACTCCATTGATGATTTTATATGAGCTATTTTATGGAAAATGTTGGTCGCTGGCTTTTATATTTTTCTAATCTGCCCAACTCGGTCAAAGCAGACATAGGTGTCGACAGTAAAAATTCGCTGTCGACGGCACCCAGCAGGATGTTTTGCGATATCCACGCCTAAATGGTCTCTACGTCGCTTATTGGTCACTATAGAACCTAAGTACAAATTGATTTCCAAGGATTAAGAAGTGTAAACTGAGATTGAGAATTGAGTATTTATTATTGTACCAAAAGTATTCTGGGAGATACATGTATGATTTCCAACTGAGCCAATGGCCGGGTTCGTTTTCGGCGGCGCCTACCTCGAAGTCAATGATCCGCAAGGATAGTTTACACAAGCTGAAATGATTTTTTCCTGCTGCCTGCTTTGCATTTATTATTTCGGAAGAAAAACTATTTCGCCAGTTTGCAAGTAATACTCAATTCGGCGGCGTTTCCCTCGTGGTCGTCGACATGCTTTCCTTCCGGCCAGATTTTCTTGCTTTACTAGCCAAATTGATTAACTATAAACTGAATTTCATATCGATATTTTTTCTAGATCTACGTCCATACCTTCCTTATTTAGGTACCACGAGCATTTACTTTTTTTGAGAGAGCATATGACTCCCAGAAAGACCATCGACTCTTCTTTTTGGACAATCAAAATCATTGATGTCAATATGGTATGTTTAGGTATAAGCTATGGCGGATCCAGATAGGGGCAAGGCGGGGCCATAGCTCCCTCCCTTTTAGGGCAGTGTCGTAACCAGGGGGGACAGGCGCCAAGCAAATTAATTTTATCAAAAAAATATTATCATGTATCACACATTTATTCTACTTCAACTATATGTTTTTATCAAAATAGCTTCCCGACGACCCATCAATTGTGTAATTTTAAGTGCCAAAATAGCATAAAATGTGAATACTAGAGATAAAAATTCTCACATTTTTCCCACAAAAAGGGGGTTCCACCTCCCTTAACCCACCGGGTCGTGTCCGCCCCCCCGTCGCTATGCCCTTGCTCTGGGGTATCCAACTTACACTAGATAACGTAATAATTTTTTCCGGACCTCCACAACTGCTATGAGGTTATACCCTACCTCCCCCCCCCCCCCCACCTACCTTGTCCTATCCTGGATCCGCCACGGCTTCCCGCCTCCAAGTCTTTGCAAACAGCCCTGGAAATGTCGAACACCGATGATAGTGTACTGTAAACGTTATTCTGCGATAAGGGGGTATGAAAGCAGGTAAATGGAACGTGGCGTAACCAGAAGCAGCGTACACGCCGGACCGTGCCTTGCAGATTTCCTGTTTGCTTCTATTTGACCGCACCATGCGCTGCATTGCCGAGTCACTTGATGCTTATCATTCTCGTCGTCTCTTTGTTCAGTAGTATACAAAGTTAAGTATACGAATAATTTATATCATTCGAGTTATTAAGAATACCCATAAAACGCTTTTCTTGCCATTTTTTCGTAATTATTAATTGCCAATATCTATTTTAAGACCGGACGGAGGTGGAGATATGCCATCTATTTTTTACAATCGTTTTTAGATAAGAGCCTGATGTTCGTTCGTCCGTGGTAGAATGGTTTTTCTTTGAAAGAAATGGCACCAAAGATACTCCCAGTACGCCGTAAGGAGATAAATATAAAGTAATCCTTTAAAACGCAAAATTTGTCTACGAGAAATTTTCGAAAATTTTAAAATTTAACTGTTCGTTAACCACGTGTATTATTCCTTATGTATTGCATTTTACCTAGGCCCCCACTATTTATGCCTGGATTCGTCTCTGCCTCTCGTATTTCGTAGCTGAATATTTTTTATGGGTCCTTACTCAAGCGGCCGACGCGAGGAAACTCCTACCGTCCACTTTCGTTTATTACGGATAAAGTACCAATTTCATTTTTACAAATATTTTCCGTGAAATCGATTTTTTTCTGTTAAAAACGCCAGTGCATTTTTCGAGTTTATCAAAACTCTTTAACAAAAATTGACAGTCTTTGGAGTTCATAATTTACTACCTTTGCGAACTTATGATCAACGAAGATATCGTATGGCCCACAAATTTTATTCACAGCATACTACACGTGTTTCAATTGCTATACAATCATCATCGGGTACTAAATTCAGGTGTGGTACGCTGTTGATAAAATTTGTGGGCAATACGATATCTTCATTGATCATTATACTGTTCATACATAATGATCAACGTATATCATGTATCTTGTTCCACGACATCTCTCCGCAAAAATTTGACTTCATTCGCGAACTTACAATTAGTCTAAGATTTATGAGGGTAAGGTATGTGAAGTTTAATCACCCCTTTGAATTCTTTACTTTGTCAGACAAGCCGTTCATGAAATGATATAATCTCGTAACTAACTCGTAAACTTACCTGCTGAATGAATGATGCGTCAAGTTTCTCAATCGTCATCATTAAGACGGAATTTCAAAACATGGGATCCCGACTTTAATGCTCTCATTGATTGTGGATATTTAACCATTATAAACATTGGGAAATATATAACATCATAAAATTCTTTGCTTTGAAATATCTTCAAGCAGAATTTCTCATCAAAACAAATAAGTTTGAACCATTGAATGGACAGGGTTGTTAGCATCTGTATTCAATGGGTAAAGCTGTCGGTTCCATTGTCTTAAGTTTTTCCCTCGCTGCGTCCCTGATAGTACGCGCACACTTGGAGTTATCCCTCGAGATGATTTTGCTATCGTTGTCAAGACTGCTTTTCCTCGCAATGCTGTTATGAGTGAATGTGTTTCACGTTCCTGCCATGTCATTCCCCTGTGTGTAGTGTCTCCTAGAATTCCCGATAAAGGCTTCCGCGTACACGTCATACTGCATTTACTTCGGTCCGTTATCGCAGAGTGAAGTCCATTGCTTACGTCCGCCGGTGTTCTTGCATTTTACTACCGCTGAATCCGAGGCTTACAGTCTAACCTACACAACCAACAAAGTTTTATTTACACATTTTACTATTCAGTATAGTTAAATAATCAGTATATTCTTATAAGAAGTTGGTTTTATGTGGGCGCATAAATGTTCTCTATAAGACATGATATTAGTCGTCAGGAAATAATACATTTTCTGAGTTTTTTAGTGTGTATCACTTCAGCCTGTATCAATTTACTTGAATAGATTCAGACAAAATGTCAATTATGGAGATCACTATCCCTTTTACTATCATATAAACACCTCACTGGCCGTCGCGTTTTACATCTATGAGCAAGAACGTGAAATCTTTAAAACTAGTAAGAGCTCGGTAGCAATTTTAATGCTAATATCACCTTTTTGGAAGCATTTTTATTATTTTTAGTTGCAAGACTGTAGAAGTACCCTGTTATTACACAAATAACAATTTGTACCTATCGATGGCTTTTGTTATATTTTGAAAAACGGATCCTAAATGATCACTATTCATCCTTGTGCATGGAAAAGTGATTGTATGATTCAGAAGTAAAAAAACGAGAAAAAATCGTCAAAATATAGTTTAAAGTGAGATGAGAACTTTTTGTGAGAAAGTCCCGCATCGTGTACCCAATGCATTCCAGTCCTGCGGAAAAACAGAGGTCATGCTCACAATTTCGACCTGCGCCTCCTTCTAAATAAAACTTAGCTCTTTTTTGCGTTAGGCTACTTTTAAACCATACGGGTTAATATCTATGTGCATGAACGATTATGGTGAACTGGAAAATAACATGTGCGAATGCATGAACCAAATTAGAACAGGATCTATTTTCTGTGCATGCATTCGTGAAATTTGAGTGGTTACTCGGTGCATTTTGGCGTTCACTCTCGCGTTCATGCATTTAAACGTTCACTCGTTCTTGTTGAAGCACCGTCTAACCAGGCAAAATGCCGTATCCCCTTATAGTCTTATCACTTCCACCTAATAGCGAATCTGGACGACTATTGCGTTTTGAACTTTGGAGTTTAACTGTGTGGAACTGTAGTGATCACACCTTCAGGTGTTAAAAAAAACCTCTTGAAATAGTTCTGTGTAAAACAGTAAATAAAGTTTCTGTCAATCTCAGTGACTTAGAAAATTGCCATAAGATAAGAAAAACAACGTGAATTTGATGTGCTATTTCTACCGCTTTCCTAAAAATCATGTGAAGAAATAGCTTAAAGTAAATTCAGTGTATTTTCCCAGCATATACTGATAATGATCACGCAACGATAGATTCAAGTGAGTCTTGCTGGCTCTAATTGCTAGATACCAAGCCATTATTTTCCTCGCCTATCGATGATACTACTTCAGACCGCCAAGAGTGTCATTTTTATTGACTTAAATGGCTGCTTCTCTTGTAAAAGTTGCAATTAATGTTTCATTGGAATGAGTCACGTGGAGGAGCGGATGCAGACGTCAGAGTTTGGGGGGCGGGGGGAGACTATATTTTGTACTTTTTTCCTTCCCCTTCCCCCAGCGAAGACAATCGTATAATTTCTATTTTAGGGGGTGCCATTTTACGCCATATTTTTCGAATTGCTGTAGAATTTATTTCACCCTAACATCAAAGTTAATCACTCTCTGCCCCCCTATGTAATGCACACAGAAGTTTTGATGCCGATTAAGGGTTTTTGAAGAGCGTTATTTTCTTGTTTTTTAAATTATCATCCGCCTCGATACATACTTCAAAGAATTGATATTAGTGGACGCTGAGAATTGCCGGAAAAAAGACCTGCACAACTTCCTTCCAAGTTTTTATGGTGCACGCTTGTCGGGGATTGGAGTGGGATAAGACACCCGTTGTCCTTCCATGCGTTAGCCCATAGTTACTCGTCACTCAGTTATTCTGATTAATTTATATTTTGAAAGAAGAAATGAATCGATACACTCCATCGGCAATGAACTCTTTTCATTAGGTACCTATTAAAAACATTTTCTTTTTATTCCTTTGTGGCTGATATTTGCACTAAGCAGCATTACTTATTTGTAGTAATTAGGGAGAAATTTTAGTGTGAAAGCCTCATCTGTAGCGTTAATTCCGCTAGGGGTGGAAAACTGGGTAATTGGGAAAGTGAGTTGGTGGCCGAAGTTGGATTTGCAACAAAATTTTCCTTTTTCGCTTTTATCGCAATCGCCAAGGTGACACAATCCGCTGACTTTTTCAAAATGAACGAGTTTACACCACAGATTTGGTTTTTCCTAGACAAAAACAATAGATCACTGCACTGGAATAGAGTGTTCATGAGCTTAAAAAAAATAACTTTTGCCTCAAATGTTTTCTATCTGCTCGAAATTATTTTTCCTTCTACATTTCTCAGGCCGAGTTTCCATTAATGCTGTGATTCGTGTATGGAAGGTATTTTGTAATCAACAGTAATTTAAGCAATTAAGTATTGCCATATTCATACTTTACGCCAAAATGTGGGTGTTTTAATTTGTGTTAAAGATTATCGTTGCGTGTTGAAAAAAGGTATTTATACGTTTCAGTCGCTTTTGAGTATTTATAATACGAATATGATCGAGTATAATGTCGTTGAAAACGTACGATAATTATGGGAGATTATTGTTTCATTCGTCAACTGGGACCTTGGATGTGAAATAAACACTATGTTTTCATGTTTTAGGTCTGGATTTATATTCTTAACGCACGAAAATGTTCGTCATGGAATTTCGTTGTAGAGAAACTGAGAGAGATGAATGTTACATATGCTGTATAATATGCCTGTAGGAAAGTTGTGTTTTCATTAGCATATTTTTCACCACCTTCCCCGCTGGCGTTATTATGACCAACACTATTTTACCCGTCAATACTGAGTCATTGAAGTCAGTAAGAGCAAATTACGGAAATGGTGATGGCGTTTTCTAAGATCATGGCTTTCTTAGAAGTCTCACATTGAACCGCAGACGATCCTTTACCTTTTGAGTCACAGATAAGAGCTCTGTTAATGCACATAGGTACGTGAAACCAAACAGAAGAAGTGAGAACTATAGTTCCACCAAGAAGTGGGATCATTTCGTCTCTATTAAGTCAGCCAGTGGATGAAGACCTCAGATGTCGGTTGAATAAAGTGGGGTGAGGTATTGGAAGGACCCCTTACGAAAAAAATAGGGCGGCTTTTGTTAATTCACAAGATTTGGTCAGCATCGATAAGTTTTAATTGAGAATGCGGGTAGATTTCTCCAATATTTTCTTGATATACTCATTAAATTGCAGTGAAAATTTTCGTACTTTTTGCTACTTTTACATAGCTGCTATTAAAACCCGATTAAAATATGACTGCGAAATAACACATAAATGACTGCGAAATAAGTTTCCAAGAGTTAATGGCACCCAACAGGTCATAATAACATCCGATATTTTTTCATGCAGCACGAAAGGTTTCGAGCACATGCTTTAGTAATTTTGAGTGTTTTCAAAGGAAATGATTAGCATGTCCTATAATTTTTATTTTGATTTTAGGGGGAGAGAGTACGATAATATGAGTGAATCGGATTATAGTAGCTGTACAATATTAACGCATCTTGGTAATTTAGATTGGGAATGTCCATGTTTCATAATCGATGGATACATGAACAAACTTGAAGAATATATAATGAACTTTAAAAATTTTTGAGGGTACTCGGTTATCTTTTATGAAACAACCAATTTATAGATTAGGTAGACTCTTACTTGCGTTGATTCAATGTGATCTGAAAATCCATGAAATTCTGAACCATGAGAAAATATACCCAACATTTTTTTAGGAAATGCCAAACTCCTTTCATAGACGTGCTTGAATAGTTTTTTGATAGATTTTTTTTAATTTACAAAATAATATTTGACTAAATGCTCTCAGCACATTTTCCGAATGAATCGTGCTTTTTAAGTATTGCCGCTCGACGCAGGAAAAATGTCCAAGTCAGCCAAGAAGCCTACCTCAATCTATCTTGTTCGTCTCTTTGATGTCGAATCGCTTTCGCGAGCTGATAGCTGGAGTTATTAGCGCCTCCATAAAGAGTTATCGAAGCGAAGGTGTGGATCTTCCCGCAAATACACGGCGCGCCGCGGCGTCAGTTGCGCTTCAATGAGTGTGGGTACTTGTGAGTGCCTTTCTTTAATGGGCGTGAGCAGGTGAACACCTGCAAATGGAGATGGATATTGCGTTCTAGCTTATGCATATACTCCCTGCTCCGCTGTTTGCTGTGGGTGGGCGAGGGTGGATGAAGAAAATATAATGTCCCGATTATCAGATGCATTTATTATGGATCCGATGAAGGCTGTACGAATTTTCCACCGGATTAGTTTCTCAGTATTATTGCTACCTTTCGCCCATCGTGCTTAGGCTAACGGTCCAAGTAACTAAGCTTAGGTATGTCAATTTCATTAAAATTTCAAACTGTGTTCTTTTAAATATACTTAATCCAGTGATGGGCACAAAATCTAGGCTTTCCGTGCTAAATTTTCTAGAAGTTGCTTTGGAAAATCTGCATAATAGATATGCTTGTCCGAACATACGAAATTGCTTATTAACGCCTAAGTATACTTGCTTTTTTGACAAAAAATATTTAATATTCGTTATAACTTAAGATACATTATAAAAATAAAATTTTGTCTCACGCCTGGACCACTTTTTGAGTTATTAGCATGTGGATGTTGCAATATAAGTCAAATTACGTTAGTTGAATGGTAATGGGACTCCGATCGGCTCAAATAACTGGGGAAAGGGTAAAACGTTGCCCTTTTAACCACGATAGATTTCGTCTATGATGGTAATATACTTTTACAGCATATTCGAAAAGTATTTCTTTTAAATTCCGCAGTCGCGAGCATACCTCCATAATTGTCAAGCAACGTTTCCAAGTCTCTCTTTGCGAGGCGACTCAACCATCGAAAAGTTGGCATTAGTTCAGTTATGGGTTTGTTCACAATTTTTTTATTAATATCAGTTTAGATAGTTTTTACAAATGAAGAGATATTTATTTTTTCGTGTTTCAATCCGTCGTCTACTCAGAGAGATAATCTCTACTTACCCGCTTTCGAAGATTAGTTCGTGACGTCACTGACTCTTGCCGAACGGCTCACAGCTTCTCTGCTACTTCTCGGCCACGCGCATCCGTCTCACGTGATTCGTTTTCATTAACACTCTAATGGGTGATTCTTTCCGTTAAGAATCGGGTGTACCCGAACGAATTTATGAGACAGAACTTCAATGACGTCATTAACTCATAAAAAATGGGCGGCAAATTTAGCATTTTTTTATTCATATTATTTTGATATCATTATTTTATTGATATTTTTTATTGCAATTATTTTGAAGTTATAAGAAAATGGCTGAATTTAAAAGATTGTTTTCGTTAAATCTTACACCTCCCATCCATCTACGGTATTGTCCCAAGAAATTGCTGTTCGCTAAGGCCTAGGAGAAGGACCCTATTAATTCTGGTTAAAAAAATATATCACTTTAATGGATAGCATTTGTGGGGAAAGCATGAGGTCTAATTTCATCCCAAACGTCTGTGTGACGAGTTTTATTCTTTCCAAAAGATAGTGCCAAAATATATTGGTCTCTTCATTCTTCAAGAGATAAGTAGAGGTATCATCGTCAACTGGTTGTCTGCCCACTGGCAGGTTTCAAACATCATAGATATGCAATTCCCCTTTCTTTTTTTATTGTTTTTCAATGATGTCCTGTACTCCCCAGCTCTTTCCAGCTCCTCCTCCTTTCTCACTTGAACAACCCATTTCAGTGTCTTTAACCTCCTCCACAGCCAAATCCCATTGAGTTATATTTAATGTTACGTAAACTTGGATAAATAGATTCTAAAATTGAATTTTTGCGTATTATTGGTAAGTTGCAAATCTTAAATTCTGTTCGTTCTGGACTGGAGTAGATCGGCCCCGTCGGCCCACTATCCATTGCTGAAGTAGAATGCTTACTGCGTGGAAAACGGAAAGTAGTTGCCCATTTATTCACATTAAAGTATCTCATCGATTAATCGATTGGCATTGATTGCGATTCGTTACCCACCATTAGTGTATTCATAATATACAAATTATTTGGTTTTATAAATACGGTTCAGACGAATGGCAATGATCAATTTTATCCTGATTTGAAAAAAGGCCAGATTGGCGCCCATGCGATGCCACTCCACGTGACGTCACAGGGACCTAGTTTCTACACGAGAGGATAGGAGTTATACATCGTCTGAGGTTACCAATGCATGCATGAGGCACAGAGCTCAGGGAAACATGTCTTAATAATCACCTATTAAAACTGGCTAAGGTCGGAAAGTTTTCTTCGTTTGATAAGGTATTAATAATCCTTATTTAAGCCAAGCGCTACCAGCTAGCATGGTACTCTGCTACCTGCTAGCATCCTGTGTCGTATCAGCGCTCAAAGCCTCGCCCCAAGGTCACCTCACTTGCGGCAGCGGGAACCAGAACGACGTCACACGGAGTTTTCCCGGCATTCATACTTAGCCGTCGCGTTTTCGCGCACTTGAAAATTTTCACTTTTCATTTAATCGCGAAAAATAGATACCTATTGTCATTTAAAAACCTAAAAGCGTGAAATACGTACTCCAGGAGTAATAATCTTTCGATTTAGGCAATGAAAAAAATAGGAAACCACCCTATTATCGTATTCACGAAAGGTAGGATAATAATTTTGAACCTTTTCTAGGTGTCTCGATAATAATGAGATTTCAAATGAAATTAAAATGCCGTGATTATTTCATGATTATCGAGACAAAGTACCTTTTGTTCTATCCGATTTTTTTTTTACTTTTGCAGTTGGATCAAATTTCGGTCGCCCCCTTAAATGAACAAATACTTATACAGCTTGTATTGACTGGTAATTTACCTGTCCCCACAATGCTCACAAAATCCCTTTTCTAAATACCTTCTCGACATTGTCTACTCTTAACCCATGTCGTAGACCAAAGTACTCACCACAGTACGCACATGCTCTGGTAATGATGCGGCAGCTCTGAAATTCATGAAGGGCTGAATAGTTTTGGAAAAAAATGGAAAACAAGTGTGGGAAATCAGTCGATTTCATTGATAAAACCCTCTAATGGATTTAACCGACAAATGATAAAATCAGTGTATTTACCGCATAGATGCGTTTTGATCGAGTACATTTTTCAGATAGCCCACCGTAAAAATAATCGATAGCGAATATTACGGGAAGTATTTAAACCAGAGTCAGGGAAATCAGAGTGGAAACGACAGGGGAAATGCTGAACTAAAGCATCATTTGGTATGCGAAATCTTCGTGTAGAGTTTCTTCTGAAGATATCACTCAACAACTGGGGAATTTGAATTGAACAGTTACATATAGAAATTTGATTAAATTGCTTAGGATAGAAATTCTCTTTTTTTAATTCATCAAAACTTGCCAAATTAAGGAAAATATTTATTTTTTCTTCAATAGAATCATAGATAGATTCTCCTAGATTGATGCTGTATAGTCTGCCGGGCACCTACTGAAACTTTTTTTATAATTTTAAATCAATGGTGAAACATACGAAAGTTTCCAAATTACTTCCAAGCCGTTAATACCTTACATAAACTAAAGAAATTCGCAAAAAGGCGAAAAACCAGTTTAATTCAACTCAATATCGGCGACAATGCGTCCAACGATATGGCGGTGTTGGCTTCATTTTTTGGCTATCTCTTACGTGGCCGCGCTCTATTCTGTTAATACCTTACATATCTTTAACTTTATATCGATGGGTTCGCGTCACGATACACGCTCCACGTGCTGAAGTAATTGAGATTGTCGGTAAATAAAGCAAAGCTTTTCGCGTTGGTTGCCTCAGTTTATGAAGAGGATGCTTATCATCAGAATGTTGACAAGAAGTTCCTAGAGCCAAGTAAACAGATCCAGTTGCCACATGCACCAAGCACGAATGAAATACTGTGAGACTTGACAGCAATGGCTTCGTCAGCATTACTGCATTCCTTTTCCACTGAATAATGCGCACGGTACGCCCTCATTTTCCTCTGTTATTCCTGGAATTCACCTTACTGTGGCAGTGCCATGCTCCTTTACTGTCGAGTTATTTTTGATCTCCTGCTACCGTAACCTCCCCTGAGCAGAATATTTTTGCGGTCTTAAGAAACTGTTACTTATAATCTCCACCGCAAGCGTACATGACTATTTTGAAACTTATCGGTTGTGACACCATAAGTTCAATTGTATACTCCCTTATAGGTTTAAAATTTTAGACAAAAAGGATATTTGTGATCGCACTTTTTCTTTTACGTGCATCTCAAATGTTGTAATCTATATTTTCGCGGGGAACCATTCGTTCATTTTACATGAATGCGCGGAATAGACTGTATTGCGGCAATCGTGTTAAGGAAAAGCATCAGCTGCGGTGTTTTAAATCTAGGTATCCAAGTCCATCAATGAGCATATTTTTAGCAGCAATGCTCGGTTTTGAGAAATCGGCGACATGTCTCATCGCTTCTCTTCCGCGGCTGTTCTCTTAGAGGGTGACGCAATGCTGACAGTGAAATCACGATAAATGGAAGGTTATCAATTGCTCCTTGCTGTAAATATTCCAGTGCGTTTCTTTTTGGTGCGTTTTTTGTAATAAAACCACTCATCAAGTGTGCGCTGCGGCGCGCTGCTTCATTTTTCCTTTCAAGTTTAAGGACTAACATAAGACAAATTTTATAAACGCGTGATATTCCTTCTAATATTACCACGAATTCCCCAACTGAAATTTCTGACGGTTTATCTTACTGCTGAGGACTTTGGGTTTCGGTCGTCCAAAGAATTCTCTTTGAATAGAACCCGAAGTAGGTAGCCGAGTGCTATATCTACTTAGCCACCACGCCTTTGGCCTTTGGTCAGGAAGCAGACATTCAAGCGTTGGGTATTTATTTACACACCCTTTCGATAACCCCTTAATCACCAACGAGATCTCTGCTCGTGCCATGTGTATATACTTTTTTCTGTCTCGAAGCTCCCCAGTAAAGTCAGTAGAACGAGCAGTGGAATGAAGTCATGTATTTCGTGCCGACCCTATGTAATATGTGATATCATTAAGAGGACGTGTCACTCCCTTCCGAGAGGTCATTGTTTGCCTACTTTGTGGCTTAATGTTCGTTCGTAACTTACTTTGTCTACTTGATATATCAGGGTATATTTAGTTGACCTTTTTACTTCATTTGATTGTATCTCTAATATAAAAATTAATCGTCATAGATCAACAATCGTAAGATTGGTCTGGCGCATCTCTCCATTTTGCTCTCGTACCTGCTAGCCTTTTCGCAGTGACGTATTTCTTCCCTTTTATACCATTAATAACCTGCCCTATGTACTACGCCGTACGTACATACTGGGCCGTCCCTTGCCCCTCTTCCCGACTATATGTCCTTCTACGCTTGCTTTCTTCAGGCCATCATACCTCATGATGTGGCAAACTAAGGGTCATTTTCCTAGGGTTTTTATAAAAATATTTAATATTTATTTATTTACATCAAATCCAAAAACAGTCGAGGAGACCTTTTAAATTGGATTTATTGACAAAGGGTTGAATAATAAAGTGAAACTTAGAAACAACAACAAAAACACTCATTATATAAACTCAGTTATCACGTATTATTTCACTAATTTGACCGCTCTTTTTGTAAGGGAGAGAGAGAGGAAGTCTTCTGACGGCGGTTGTAATTGATACAAAATACTGGGGTAAAATTTTCAAGTGTTTAGGCACAGGACAATGTTGACAATGGTCTTAATTATATGCCATGATAATTTCAGGGTGATAGAATAAGGATTTAGCGGATATTACGTCACATAAAAAGACCTGGGGACCTGGGAGAAAAGAACGGGAGTGATGCGTCTTCTTAATTCCTTCCGCCCCGTCAGTGAGGCCACGGCATGCCATCAACCCAAGATGGCCAACGGATGACCTCCGTTTGAGCCCATATTGATCCAAGCCGCAATTGCGAGGTCGCGTTGGTATCTGGTGACTTGATACCCCTGGTCGGAGTCTGAAGATACTCTGAAAGAGGAAAGGTCAGTCACAGATCGCCGAGGACGGTCGTCGACTGACTTTAGCATCGATGCTGGAACTCGATGGAATGCTCTCTTCTCCGATGCGGAATCTCTCTTATTCGACCTGTTGATTGTGGGAGACAAGCGAAAAAAGTGTATTTCCTGAAGCATCGACCTGAAGACGCCGGTTGGAATACCGGAGAAACTGTCGCCGCGAAAGAAAATCCACGCGGCGAAACCCAGAAGCATGGAGACATCAAGTGTTTTTCCAGTGTCATTATTGTATCGTGTTTGAATAATCCATTATAGGTCAATCTTGTGGTTCCCGCTCATACTTTAATGACCTTTACAACTGGTTCCAGCAGCTGGGCCATTATTAAGTACTTTCCGAAATGGGGACATTTTTTTTCATCTCAGATTTCTCTTTCAGTGATAGTTACGCATGCGTGGTTTTCAGGATAAGGGAAAAAATCTTGTAGTAATAATCGGAACCCGGAGATTTATGGTTAATTGATATATAAGTTTTAATGTACCACAGAAAAAGTATAAACTATTGATTCAGGTTTTATTTTTTCTAACTTTTATATTCTCAAGAAAAAACACTCATCTGGTATTTATCCCACTTAAAAAACCTCACCGGTCGACGTTTCAACGGTTAACGGTGACAATCCTCGAGGTATCCTTGGTAACAATGGTTAGCCGTTGATACCTAGGTCGTTGGATTTTTAAACTTTGTTGTTTTAAACTCGCTTTGTTGTTTTTCATCTTGTCCGGGTCAAATCTTGCACCTCAATTTTAACCCTCTTCCCGATCAGCGATCATGCTGAAATTTTCAGGATAACTTCAAACAAGATGACCATGCTATTTTCTGACACTTTTATTATGAATGGAACTATATGTTGATTTTATTCGGAATTCAAAATTAAATATTGTGGAAATTAGTTTTTAAAATGGAAGGAAGTGGAAAAGAAAATGGAGTAGACAAAATAGGAGTGACAAAAATTGAATTTATACAGAATGAGGGTCAAAAAAAAAACAATAAGATAAAGAATAATTACAGCGTAAAAATTTTTATTAAAAAGTTTTTCTTGCGAGCTAATTAGAAGAATATTTAAAAAATTAGATGTGTGTGTGTCCTTAAATAAATGTGTGTGTCTATAAATAAATTTCTTCACATATAACGAAAAACGATGGTCACAAGCCCTACTATAACACTCAATAACAGCTACTCCAGTAAGTTGACACACCTTTCAAGTAAGTACTGCATTGATGTTAAGTATAAATTGCATATCAAAGTGGAACATGCACCCAATGTGTTTCGTTGTATATGAAGCAGTTTATATGGTAGCTCTGCCAGTCTCATCGAAAATTTATTTAATTCTTAATTGATCGCGAGCAAAACGTCTTTAATACAAATTTATTTGTACATTGTATCATTATTTCTCATATCATTATCTCATAAAAATAGTGTCTTCAATTATCTATTCCAACTATTCGACCAAGAAAGTTTATGATATGAATTTCATGCATATTTAAAAAAAAATGTCATTGAGGATACTAGGTCAGATTCAACATCAAATTTGGGGGGAAAGGAGGAGCATGACCTGGGTCCGGGGAGTATGGCATGCCCCCCGAGAGGGAGAGAGAGGCGTTTTCCCGTGTGAACTTTTTTAAAAGTATTACGCGGTAGAATTATTAGTATTTAGAATTTGCGTATTTATATTTGCATAAGAATGCACTCCCTTTACCTCTTCACAAGGATACAAAAACTATTGAGCCCATAAAAACAGAAAATTTTAGATAATATTTGGGGGATTTCATGACCCATGTGATCGAGGACGGGTCCAGGATTATTTTTTGGAGGAGCACATGGGTCTATAAGGCAAATGATCTTCTCACATTTAGGATTAAGAAAAACATACAGCAATTACTGTACGAAATATACTCTTCATCTCCATACTCCGAAACGCAAAACGAAAGTAATAATAATGGGACCGTATTAAAAATCTTGTCCAATTTTTTAAGCGTCTGGGGGGGGGGGGCGCGTGCACCCCCTAAATCGGCCTATGCCTGTGATCCCGCTCCTAAATCCGCCACTGTCCAGAGTTCTATCTCATCCCAGGCAACTTCTTTGTTTCTGCGCGAAGTCCGTGCCCATTCCGCGGAGCGAATTTACCCCCCTTCCTAGTCATGAAATGTTTTCATACCCGTCAATCCGCCTCCTTCGGTGGCGAAACAGTTTGAGGTCAGTGCCATTTGAGGACGCTCCGTCCTCTCGACTTCGCATCTCTCTACTTGAAGTAGATTGATGCGCTAATATTTTCTCTGGCGGTGACACAACTGACGTCACGGAGTTCTTAAGAGTTGTTTTGAGCTCAGATTGCGAAAAAAAAATCTTTGATTTTTTTATAGCACCTATTTTATTTCCGTTGTTTAAACAGAATTATTGTATTTTGCAACGTTTTTAATCAACCATCAAGCGCTCGCTCGCACTGTCTCACTTAAGGGAAAATATATCCTTTGAACCTCTGTTGCGTCTTTTATAACTCCGAAGTCCAAAATCGTCGGTCACGTGGTGGTAATAAACGGTGGAGCATAATTTCTTTCTTTTTAACTCTAGCTTTGTTGTTTTATCTCGGTCATCAGCCTTCGGGTTGCAAGAACTCAATCGGGATCTTTGTAATTGTACACAACCGAACGCCGAGCGTTCCTAAATGCACAGCGTAACTGGTTACTTACCTGAGAGAGATTGCCTTCATATTTTATTTTTTATATATATACTTTTGGTAATGTGTGTAATGTTTATCAAAACTGCCATCTCTCCTTATGTGCTGATGAGTTCCCACTCGTTGAAAATGTATGTTCTCCAAAGATGGAATATGCACTCTTGCGTACGACTGTGTTCAAAATCGTTAGTTGATTCATAGCCTAGTTTGTTTTAAAGTTATCCTTTTTTTAATCAACCATCAAGCGCGCTCTCGCACTGTCATTTTTTTACATGGTTTTATGCCCAGAAACTATTAAATGTATTTCTATAGCCCGCGAAGGCTAAACATTTGAGTTTTACAATCTTGCGATTTTATTATTGCCGGCGATTTCGAGCGAATTTAGAAATCATTTCTAATGAACGAAGCATAATGTGGAAATATAAGTCGGTGGAGTAGACGGTGCGTGATGTGAATATCTTTCTATTTGATGAATTATAAGTGCCTAAATTTTAAAGCCATTTCCCATGGGCCGCGGTGGAAAGGATTGCGCGTTCGTATGACCCCTAGAACTGCACTGGCGGAATTAATTCCCAGTTACTACTTCCAATAGGGCCACCCATTCCAGAAAGGTCGAAGGGCTGGAGCCAGACCAATGGTAGTCCACGTGATAGTGTCACGAAAAGAACACAGTTAGAATGGAAGTGGGAAATACTACCAGCTATCTCTTCCCTGAAAACATCCTAATGAGCCTCGGAATGAGACCCGTCCGCAAAGGGCGAGTGTCGTTCATGGCAGCGATGTCGGTAAGATCCTGTTGGTCATCAACATGCGAAACCCATGTAGAGATTTATCAACATCAGTAGCATCCAATAATGAAGAAAGGAAGATGGATAAGAAGAAGATAGCTGTGAATTTAGGGACATGGAATATGAGTAGAATCATGAGGGTGGGGAAGCTAGAAAATTTCAAAAGGGAAATGGAGAAAGATAAATATAAATATCTTAGCGTTATGCGAAGTGAGATGTAAGGATGGTGGGGTCTCCTGGAGTGATGGGAATTGGATTATACATAATGGTGGGGAGGAAATTCGGCGAGGATTAGCTTTTATATTAACCGGGAGGATTGGTAATAGAGTGGTAGGTATACATCAGGTATTCGATGAGATTCTGGTGGTAGAAATTCAGGCGCGACCCACCAACCTTATGGTAATTCAACTTTTCATGTCCGCTAGCAGTCATAGGTAGGAAGAAGTACATTAGGTGTATGAACAGCTAGAGAAAATAATAAGAGAAACTTAGGGTAAGAAAAATGTGATAGAGATGGGGGACTGGAACGCTTAAGTCGGGGAAGGGAGGGATGGAAATAAAATAGGAGAATTTGGATTAGGGATGCGGAACGACAGGAGAGAGGAAGAAGCATATTTTTGCAGGAGAAACACGTCATTCATCACAAACATATAAACATATAGTTCAATTGTCATAAAGGGCGAAGGTAAACATGGAAAAGTACAGGGTATACGGGGAGATATCATACAGACTATATCATGGTAAGACAGATTTTTTAGGAATAGCGTGAAAAATTCGCGCAGCTTCCTTGCATGGGATGCGGATTCAGATCACAACCTATTGCCAATGAAAAGACTTAAGAAAATAAGAAAGGCGAGGAAATGGAATGTAGAGGGTCTGAAGGAAACTATGGGGAGAGAATACCAGGAACTAGTAGAAAATAGTATCCGAAACATGGAAAATACTCAGACTGTAGAGGAGGGGTGGGGTAGTATTCATACTGAGGTTAGGCTAGGGTGTCCATTATCGCCGCTGCTTTTTAACTTATAGGCTGAGGAGATGGTAAGAGAGGCGTGGGATGAGTTGGAAGCTGGAGTTGGAGCAAAAGTGATGGATAAATCAGTAAGGTTCGCGGATGACCAGGTGTTGATAGCCAGTCAGCTAAACCATAAGGGCTGCAGGCTCTAGTGGATGCGTTAAACGAGCGTTGCGAGGAGTATGGCATGAGCATTAATCTTTGCAGGTTTGTAAAGCATTGCTTGCTAGGAATGTGAGACTCAAATTAAGAAGGTGGGAAAGAACTTGAGCAGTTAGAGCAACTATTCCTATTTCAGAAATTCTAATAATTGGGCAGCGTATTAGAGGAAAATTGAAAACGGTGACGGATGCAAAGTGTTTCATATTAATCATTGCAAAATTCCACTGAGTAAACTTGCAGACCATAGATTTTGTTGAGGGGTAAAGGTTGAAGACCTCACTATATAATCTTTTAATCTATCAACGTAATACATATTACTCATGCGGTGACTGTACTGTATTCTTTCAAATGCCGGGGTAAGAAATTCGTTGCAGTAGAGGGAGAAAAAACCGCTGTGCCTTCCTCAAATTTCTTTAATTTCGAAAAGTTTCAACACTTCGGTGTCATGATATGGAGTTTTCGTCGAAATTGGAGGAAATTGCGGACATGCCACAGTTTTTTATTCACTGCTTTTCTAAAAGATGCTGCTCCAATTACATTAGATATGAGCAAAGCCAGTAAAAATTCGATAGCGACGGCGTCCCGACGTCTTTTCGCGCTGCAAAAAAATACGCTTATGATAACGACGGCGCGAACCGGTCACTCACGATTGAAAATTGAATTACATGAATTAACGAAGGCAAATTTAAAAGTAAAATCGAGTGTGCATTTGAATGTGTTCTAAGTCTTTTCCAGGAGATTGACGATCTT
Organism: Ischnura elegans; assembly: GCF_921293095.1. NCBI lineage: Eukaryota > Metazoa > Arthropoda > Insecta > Odonata > Coenagrionidae > Ischnura > Ischnura elegans. The sequence continues at coordinate 103,066,316 of NC_060248.1, read as the reverse complement.
ATTTTTTGCAAAGTCGGCGTCGACTACTTTTCGGTGTCGGGGGCGCAAAACCTTTCATCCACAGCACCTCGCCCTACACCGTTGGAGTCATAAGCAACAATGAAAATTGAGTCAATAGTATCAGCGTACCTCATTTCTCAAGCGAATCGCTTGGATACTCTCTGTTGAGCTGCTTCATTCGAACGAGAATGGCTACCATTAGTAGGCGGGTGGTCATGGGCGCCGTTAGAAAAATTGTCAGGTGTGCATTTAGTGCCGTGTGGCGTTTGTTCAAACGGTAAAACTATAGTGGTTTTGTTAAAAAGGACTTTTTTGTTGTTCTTGTTTTTATTTTTTCCTGTTCTAAATACACTGTGCATTTTCAAATTGCGAATGTCGTCGGTACTTTCATTTCCCAAAATTTGCCATGAGACAAGAGGGGTGCAAGTGCACCCCCTTACATTTCCCTTTCAATACCCTTGATAGTGGTGATTGCCTCTCGGGAGGATCTCCTTAATTCTACGAAGTCTCGGAAGGTCCAAAGCCCTAACCAGAGCGAGGTGACCTTTGCGTGTGTGTATGCTGAGGACGTAAGATTGGGAGAAGAAAAATAAAACCTTGGGGCTTAGTTTAGTGGTCCACTCTTTTCATTCACCCGGTCGAAACGTGGTCGTCCGTCGCCCGAATGTGGCCAAGTCCATCGTCCACGAATTGCCCCACCCCGCTGCCATCTCCAAGCTCCTCCGATGTCGTTAAAGGTTGGAGATGGGAGAGGGACGGTTGCCGAGGAGAGGGTCAGAGATAACCAAGGCACCAACGGGAGGAGGGGATGCCTTACCACGCGATATGATACAACTATAAGTTTCCACTGTACAAGCTCTGTGGCAGTGGCTAGAGGATGATGAGTAACTTAACCATGTAGTACCTAAATTTACCCGCGTAACAGACTGTCGTTTCGAGAATTTATAAGGCTGGAATGAACGTAAATATCGAGATAAAATTCTTCGATCAATGGGAAGAAGCATTAGCGATCATCTGAATGGCTTTCGCTAAGATTTTTGAGCCGCATTTCCGACTCACCAGTGTTATCCAACGAGTGTTATGCTAGGCACACAACAATTTAACTTCGCGTTATTTTTCATATCATGAACCAGACCATTTAATAACATATTCCTTCAATCACAGGACAAGCGGTACATAAATCGTGCAATCGATTTTAGAGTACTTCAATGGTTCATTTGTTTGTCGAAAGACATTATATCTTCCTTTCTAGTGTATAATATCAAGAGAAATTTGAGTTTTTCTCTTCTAATGATTGTCCTAGGTCAAGTTACGCCATTTAAAAGTTCAAATGAACATACAGTCGGTCTTTTTGAGTTTTCAACTCCATATTAACGCCAGTTACGTTTTTTTTTGGGGGGGACAGGGCTTTAGATCTAACCTTTATTTCAATCGCAAAAACATTTCCTTACGCCGAGAAATCGAACCAGCTACCTTGGTCTTTCCAGGCTACTATGCAGGTCACCACTGTATCTTGGTACAGTGTGTCCTCGTTTAACGTCGTCCCGTTTAACGTTGTTTCACGATAACATTGTCCAAAAATTGAAACCCTTGATCATTTAACGTCGTTATTGCTTCGCGATAACGTTGTTCAAATTATGCGCGGCGAAAAAAAATGAATGGCGAATAGGACGCAAGCGCATCTGATGTATAGTAAATATTACTATATTAATGCGATTGGTAATTTTCGCTCGACAGAAAAGGTTGGTGTGGGTAGCGTATGTTAAATATGCGTCTGAGCGAATAATTATCGCCTCATTTACCCATTATCCGTTTATTTTTCTGATGCCAACCGAAAAAAATGTCCACGAAGAAGAGTGGCTATCCTGGCGGTTCTTCAGACGTGAAGAAAAAACGGCGATATTAGAACAAAAACTTGGTATTATTAAAAGAATTGAAGAAGGTGCAACTGCTGGAGAGATCGGTCGAGTTTTAGGTTTGCAGGTCGAGTTTTTACAATTAAAATTTCTTCTGTTACTGAAAATATCGATGTTTCGCCATTAAAATACTTTCTTTTTAGTTTTTATATTTCATTTAATAATGCCTTCTTCCCAACCTTTTCGTTGTGAAAATTCGTTTCGTTTCGAATGAATCGTTATCATGCTGAAGTGAATAATCGGTAATGAATGTTACTCCCGATTTCCGCCGGGTTAAAGAATTCATATCATCACGAAAATTGACACGCCCATCATCCTCGTGCTTCCGAGTGTCAGATTCAGATTTTTTTCGTTTTGGCCTGATTCAGGTGTCTCCCGATTGGTCACAAAGTCTGCTTAAAGTTACGGCTCCGATAATTGGCCTCCTTGGATTCTCGCCCGGGAAATTCTGGATTCTTCACGAAGAAATGAATTGTTAGGAACGTGGCTAGGAACCAATTTAAATTTTTTACATTGTTTCTTATGGGAAACACTGCATCGTTTAACGTTGTTTCGCTTAACGTCGACTTTTTCAGGAACGAATCAACAACGTTAAACGAGGACTCACTGTACTTTAATTCCTTAGTATGGAAATTTTTATTCCAAAGTAGCAACATGGACTGCGTGGAGCAGTGGCGTAGCGAGGGGTGAGAACCGGGGGGTCCGGATTCCCCTCCCGAAATATTAGCACACAATTACTTTCTTTAATTAAAGAAAACAAAATATTGAAAAATCACGAATTTACACAATATTTGTTTGACAAATGAAGTTTTTAACGATTATGAAAGTGTTAGCATTAGTTTAAAACCCTCTCCTTAGTACACCTTTTTCAAAAATTCCCACCCCCCTGGTTTTGGACCCCCCTCCCCTAACGAAATTCCTGGCTACCCCACTGACGTGGAGGTACGCGTAATGTCCCGTAAAGTCAAAGGTCCGCGGCTCTATTCCGGTTCAGATAAACTGTTTACCAAGGCAGATAATTTGAATTACACCACCGTTCACGCGGAAGGTTTCAAATACACCACATGGATAGTTCGCGGTTGGCGCAAACTGCCGTTTCTTCAACGAAATGTTATCATGGATATTGAAATTGTAGCATAATAACGGGTGTTTCAAAATGAATAGCTGGGTTTAAACAATTTATATTATTTATTAAACTAAACTAACAGCTATTGAACATTTTTGAACAGTTGTGAACTTTTATGCAAAACTGTTTGAATTGATGTTTCAGTCATAGCTTTATAAGTTTAGTGTAAAACATATTATAAAGTGTCGATACTAGAATATAACCATGTAAGAGTGGTCTAAGATAATGGGCGAAATTTAGTTTTATGTTGGGTGGGGGGCAGTAATCTTGCCGGTGGTTTTGAGGTTATGGAACATCCCCCAGTGAAACCCGGGAGTATTCCATAGCCCCTAAGCGTTCCTGTAAAATTTGTATAAATTAGCCTCTGAAAACAGTATTGTTGAGTACCATCTAAGACTAAAATTTATATAAAATTTTGATGATTTTGCTCTCATTGTACTTGAATGCTAAAATAAACACTTTCAATTTCCCACGATTATTAAATTTTATTCAGACCTAGGTTTCGATGTTGCTACATTATCTTCTAGATGCAAAATAGTTCTGGTACAAGGTATAAAACGGAACCATTTTGTATGTAGAAGATGATATATTAGCATCGAAATCTTGGTCGAAATATAAGGTTATAATCGTTGTAAATTGCTAGTGTTTATTTCAATATGGAAAAATTCCCCTCCCTCACGCTTGGTTCCTATGATTTTTTATGTACTTAAATATTCAGGTTTCGTACTTTTTTCGTACATACTGCTATTAGGCTCCCCCAGGCCCTCCCAAAACTCCGACCATGGGTAAGACGAGCATGTTGGGAGCGATACTGGGCTAGTCGAGAGGGCCTCCCGACACGACTAAGCAGAGAGGACAACGGTTTCATGGCGACGCGTCGTGTCGGTCGTGCGAGAGCAGGGTCCAAGCGACGGAACAATGTCCCTTTCGCAAGCCGGATTTTTCTCGTGTGACGTATCTGATTTTTTGTAGCGTCTTCTCTTCGTGACGTAATTCCATGAGGACAAGCGACTCTCTGGCTGCGAGATTAGAAGGAAAAAAACGCAGAGGAAATATAATGACAGAATACTATTATATAGTTCTGAAACCATTAAATAAGTAGTTCGTCCTTTTGAGTGGGTTGTATTGACCTCAACAGGGGTAATTTGGACGAGTCGTTCTGGCGAAAAAACGAGGGTATATGTTGAATTATAATGGTACACTGATGTATTTAGGTCTGGTCTTTAGGATCCGCTATGTAGGCCGTCTAATGTGAATGTTTTTTTGCAAACTGTGTCCTTACTGAGATTTTCTCTCTTAATTTTTCCAATGTATGAATGTACCTATATGTGTTGTTTTAATTGAGTTTAGGTTTCCAAAAGTAATCGTAATTATTCCTTTATTGGTTCTTAAATCCCGTTTGTCGTCATACTTTGGATGCAAGACTCGAAACCTCGAAAGGTGAGAACGGAAAGCAGTTTTAAAGTTTAAATAGAAAAAAAGTGTGGAGCTGAGATACTTTTACTTCTATTTGCGTAATGCAAGTTGAAGTTCGACGTATATCTTGAAGATTTTTGGAGAACTAATATAGTTTCTGGAAGTCTTAGTAGGATTGGATGATCAGAAGGCGAAAATAGCGGTGTTTGCGATTGGAGTTGTGAATAAGTGCGAGAAAAAAATAGGAATGCACTTTTTTATTTTTCTGAAGAGTTTTATTCATGTTATTCATAATCTCTCTAACTATCTTGTAGAATGTGTTATTATTCCTGTAACTTGCTTCTTCATTCTACTTCAGGGTAGGATTTTCTAATGTCCACATCTACTCGTTTGAGGATAAGGGACTCGTGCCCTCAACAATTTACCACGCTTTCAATAGATTTTCAGATTTTACTCATCTCTGTGAACGAGTCACGATCAATTTTATGGAAATATCATTATTTAGTTTAAAAAAATTTAAAATCGCAAATTTTAATTTAACTCGAAAGATATTATTATAATGACCACCTGCTTAATTAAGTTCTACTAAGTGCCAAGTTGCTGGAATATATTTTCTTCACGTCGACAGTTGCTTCGAAAGCTCAGCTTCGATGGAGACTGCCGTGACTGAAATCAATGATAGAACATACCGCGGCTAATTTAGATAATGTATCTACTTATGGTTTTTTCGATAAACATTCAATCAGCAGTTACTCCTAGGGAAAGTTTAAAAAATTTCATTCGGTCAGAATGTATCACAGTATGAGAAATACCTCTATTACTGATGACAATGAAATAGTAATTATTGGACTGAAAGCAGGCAGGTTATATTTTGAAGGTGTCTTCACTTTCCAATCGTTTCTATAGATTTCCGATCCTGAAATTGAGGTCGAAAAGTTACTGAACGTATTATATCCTATTAAAATCTTCAACACAGAGAAGAAAATTAAATAATTTAATACGAAAAAGCACAAATTCTTTTCCATTTCCTCACAGGTTCGCTTGTGCT